>NW_008650870.1:540-14032 GCF_000695815.1 Acanthisitta chloris
TTTCATATTATTTACTAGATTTTAAGGGGCACTATAACAATTGTGCTACTAAAGGCATTGCTGGCAGTATTAGAAGAATTTTTAAGTATGCTACTAATTATTTCCTATTTTCCCCTCCTTGCTCATTGTAGTTCACATCCTCCTCTCTGGTAAGGACACAACAGCACTGTATTCATGGAACTCAGAGGAGAATCAGTTCTCTGTGATGTTAGAAGCCCCATATGCAGATCATATCATTTCAGCTACTGCAAGGTCTCTGAACTCCAGCAAGAGTTTGATTGTCCTGACTGTGGAGTCCAGCTCTCAGATTTATGAGCTGACCTCTATCTCCAATCAGTCAGATTTTATACCTAGGTAAGTTTTTTGTTTCATATAACTTTCTCCCAGGTCTTGTGTTCCTTTTTTTGTGATACTGTTTTTGTTACAGTGGAGAACTTTATGACTTCCATGTGTGGTGTGGTTCTTTACATGAAAGAGAATTTTTCATAGGGAGCTTTATGGTACCATGAGGTCAAGCATGCTCACAACTGGCTTTAAAACGTGGCAAGAAGGGACTTTCTATTATGACTTGATTTTACTAAAGCTTTTGTTTAGGAAAAATTACATTGCTTTAATAAATATTTTTTATTATTCTATGTTCTATTGTAAATTATAAAAAGACATGAACACTAACCCCTCAACCTTTAAACCTCAGTAACTTCCTCAGGAATACAAACAATAATTTCAGCTCAAAAAATGCTCATTATTTTTACAGCAGTGCTTTTGAAGTTCATGAATCAGCAATCCTCAGTTTATAATTACTTGATGTGTGTGTTTTTATGCTAGTTCAGGTGAATTGATATTTGATCCTGAGGACATGGAAGCTGTGATAGCAGTCAATATCCTGGATGACACCATCCCAGAGGAGGAAGAATGTTTTAAAGTGTGGCTGAAAAACCCTAAGGGAGGTGCAGAGATTGGCCTTCACAGTTATGTTAACATAATTATTCCTTCCAATGATAATGCCTACGGAGTCATTGCATTTTCTCAGGTAAATCATTAGATTATGTACATATCATTTCTGAATAATGGAACACAAACATACTAAAACTGTAAACTGGAGCATGTGACAGGTTTGTTTTTCTTAAGTCTTGTAGCAAGCCAAGTTGGAAGGTTTTAAACATGCATTTAGCATTGCTATGTGATTATATAGATGTAAGGTGACAGAAATTCAGTTTCAGTCTGTCCCTATTGTGGAATTTTTGTAATCCCCTTACATTTAGAGCAATACATTACTTTAACAGCTTGGTTTTGCAACAGCCTAAAAATTCAGTTTTCAGGTGGCATATATGTTCTCAGTGTAGAATTGCTACTGAGTGGTTAATCAAGGGAATTCAGTAAAAATCCTTTTCCTATTAAAAAATTATTGAGTTATGTCAAATGGCAAGCCAGTATGTCAAAATGAAGTAATTTCTTCGCAAAAAATATGAGACTGAAGTTACTGTTTGGAATGGTTAATTTGTAGAAGTTATCTGAAAAGATATAGGTATTAAATACACACTGAAGATATAAAACACAGAAGAATTGTTACTGAAATGAAACACTGCATCTGGAATTGTATGAGGAGGATGGATATCAGTAAAATAGCAGCAGTAAAAATGTCTGTTTGTCTGTCTATCTTGACAGTCTTCCTGTTTATTATCTGCTTCATATGATTTGGAAATAAAATACTCTACTAAAAAACCCCAAACAAGCAGCACCAAAAGCCCCCAAAACAAAAAAAAAACCCCAAACAAAGTAATTGAGTTTTTTCCTATGATAAACATTTCAAATTCTTATGAAGTCTTGGACTGTTGAGTACCTCTGAAAATTAAGACACGTAAATTTAGTCAACAGACTTGTATTTAGCTGCTTAGGAGTAGCTTAACTTATGATGCCAAGTGTCACTGGCCCCTTTGAAAACCTAGTTCCCTAAAGAAACTTTTTGATCTAAGAAAATAATGCTTTGGTTCTGCTATTGTATGTTTTCCAGAGTTCTTTATTTAAGCAAGTTGAAGAAATGGAACACGACAGCTTAATCACCCTGAATGTTGAACGTTTAATAGGAACATATGGACGAGTTACAGTAGAGTGGATCGCTGAGGGGAGCATAAGTGATGTATTTCCAGCTTCAGGAATGGTGCGTAACAATATCACTGATATTGGGGAAGCACTGACTGTATTGTCTCAGACAATAGGTGCATATGTACTGAGAGAGGAGGACAGTTCATGTTAGATTGTCCCAGTTTTCTGGTAATTCCTTCTTCCTAGTCCTGTCCTGTTATTCTGGCAGTTTGCACTTCTGGCTGGCACCAATACTACAGCATCACTCCTACACTTCTAGAACCTGATATTGCAATGCTGTCCAGGCACTGGAAATGTGTATCTGTAGTATCATGTTCCCGTCTTCCCTTCTTCCTGTTGTGAGATCCAGCTACTGTGACAAATCATTTGCATAGGTGGTAATCTGGGAGTGTTTGCTTTTCCTCCTGACCTTCTCAATACAATGCAGAGCTTCAGTGGCCCAGGAGAACATGCGAAGTCTCAGTTTTCTCTGTTTCTGAGACCTTAGATCTCCAGCCATGTTAAACTCCAGTTTTTCGTGCTGGGCAAAGCTCTTGGTATGTTTTAGGAGCGGCAGGAGCCAGGTTCTATAAGTCAAGGACCTCCACCTGCTGGCTGTCTGTAGCAGGCATGAAAAAAATTTAGAGAAAAACCAGTGGAGGGGAAATCAAGATTGCCAAAACAATCATACTTGAGTTGTTAAAGTACTCGTTGAGCATTCCAGGTGGGTGCTGCATGATTTCCCTGCATAGGTGTACAGGTAAGAAGAGTCAGAAAGGTAAAGTAGACGCATAATATTGTTGTTGTGATTTACCCCCAGCCAGCAGCCAAGAGCCATGTAGCCAACAGGATGGGGGAGAGAGTCAGAATCAGAAGGGTAAAAGCTAGGAAAACTCATGGGTTGAGATAAAGACAGTTTAATAGAGAAAGCAAAAGCTGCACACACAAGCAAAGCAAAACAAGGAATTGATTCACTGCTTCTCACAGGCAGGAAGTGTTCAGCCATCTCTAGGAGAGCAGGGACCATCACGCGTAACGGTTCCTTGGGAAGACAAATGCCATCACTCCAGATGCCCCCCCTTCCTCCTTCTTCCTCCCACCTTATATACTGAGCATGATGTCATATGGTATGGAATATCCTTTTAGTCAGTTTGGGTGACCTGTCCCAGCTGTGTCTCCTCCCAATCTCCCATGCACCCCCAACTCCCTTGCCAGCGTGGCAGTACGGAACGCAGCAAAGGCCTTGACTCTGTGTAAGCTCTGCTCAGCAATAACAAAAACATCTCTGCATTATCAACCCTGTGTTCTGCACAAATCCTAAATGTAACCCCATAGTAGCCACTGTGAAGAAAGTTAACTCTACTTCAGCACAAACTAGCACAGTTGTTCACTGGAAATGTCTGTTTATCCTTTATGGTAGGTGTAGCCTAAGTGTTTATAGACATGTCCTCCTTGTTGAGAGAGACTTAATCAAATGTTATCCCTTTGAATCAAAAAATAAGAATATAGATAGACAAGGCGTGTATCAATCATTTTATCTGGAAAAAAATGTATGAATAGACATTTTTTCAATTAGCGGTGATTTTCATAGATACTATATGTTCATTCTCCTTTTAACATATTTATATGTGGTGTGTTGACCTTGGCTGCCTGCCAAACCCCCACCTAGTTCCCTCTTACTCCCCCATCTTAGCAGGACGGGGAGAAAATAAGGTAGAAAAGCTTGAGATAAAGGCAGTTTATTAGGAAAAGCAAAAGCCATTGTCTTTTGACATTGATTTTTCCAAGGCTTTTGATGCGGTTTTCCACAGCATCATCCTAGAGGAACTGTTGGCTGCTCTCAATGGGTGGTTTTAAATGGCTCCTTTTCAAACTGAACCTGTCACAGGTGTGGTCCTTCATGGATCAATGTAGGGCCCAATACTGTTTAATATGTTCGTAAGTCATCTGGATGATGGATGTGCCCATCATCAAGTGTACTGTGATGAAGTTTGCTGATGATACCAAACTGAGTGAGGAAATGGATGCTGAAAGAGTGAGCCACCTTGCAGGAAGACCTGGGTAAGCTGAAGAGTGGGCTCACAAGGACCTTATGAAGTTCAACAGGAATAACTGTAAGGTCCTGCACTTTGGAAAACATAATCAAGGGTGCAGCACCCACTGGGATCTACCTGTCTGGGGATCAGCTCTGAGGAAAGGGAGCTGAGGGTCCTGCTGGTCAATAAGCTCAATATGAGTGAGCACTGTGGCAATACACCAGGATGTTTCTGGGTTGCATCAACAAGGCTATCCCCAGCAGAGACAAAGAAGTCATTATCCTACCCTACTGGGTGCTTGTTGGGCCACACCTGGAACACTGTGTTTAGTTTTGATCCCTGGTATGGAAAATAGATATAGATAGAATGGAGACAGTCCAGAGCGGGCCACAAAGGTAGTCAGAGGACTGGGAAGCCTGTCATATGAGGAAATGGTGAGGGAACTGTTCAACCTTGAGAAAAGAAAGCTGAGGGGAGACATTATCACCATGTTCCAGTATTTAAAGCATGGCTGCAAAGAAGGTTACTTCCTTTTTGCAAGGATTCACATGGAAAAGGTAAGGTATAATGGGTACAGGTTTCTTCTGGGCAGGTTCTGATTGGACACAAGAGAAAAGTTTTTCACCATGGTCCATTGGAATAAACTCCACAGGGGAGCAGTGGATTCCTCAACACTGACACTTTCAAGGTTCAGCTGGACAGGGTGCTGGGCCATCTTGTCTACTGTGCTACTACCGAGAAAGGTTGGACCAGCTGATCCTTGAGGCCCCTTCCAACCTTGTATTCTATGATTCTATAATATATATATATGTGTGTGTGTATGTGTGTGTGTTTTTTAACTGATAGAGTTTTACAGAATAAAACAGTTAGTATAACAGAATAAAACAGTTGGTATAGCAGCATTGAGAATTTCGAATTTTTTTTTCCCCCTCCCTCTAAAACTTCAGATTACATTTTCAGAAGGTCAGGCACTGTCCACAATCACCCTGACAATTCTTGCGGACAGTGTTGCAGAACTTTCAGAGACTGTGGAAATCACTCTCACCCATGTTACCACTGTGGGTGTTCAGGATGCCACAAAAGGAGCTGTCATTGATCCCAAAAGGGCAAGAGCTCTACTTACGATTTTACCCAGTGACTCTCCACATGGTGTGGTTGCATGGCATATGGATTCTCTCTTTGTTAAAGTCACAGAGCCAGAAGGTAAGTCTGTTTCTTGATTCTCAGGCAAAAATGTATGTTTTTTTCAGTCAGTAATTGTTGAACCTTTAACATTGATTATATATATAATACATATATTTTATATATATCAACATTTTTCTATTAAAAATGTATAGCAGAAGCAACCCTTAAAGTAGGTAACTATGCTATTTTGTGACACTTTGTGGTGTATTTCACATTGCATATATCAATGTTATGCAGCAATTCTTGTTTAGGAGGTAAGTTATAATTTTGACATCTTGTGTTGCAAATCACTAGTACATAATACTTTTTCTATAAAAAGCCAAACTCACCCATTTAATGGGATTAATATATTGTTTAAGATAATTTATGTAGAAAGACTTTGCTCTAGAAGTGGCTCAAAATGGGAAGTTTTTTGTTATGTGGGACAGGGGAAGGAAGGAAGCAGAGCAGGAATTAATTCCGTTGCAAGAAAAAATGAAGTGGTGTTTTTTCTGCTTGCCAACTTCATATTTGATTGGGTTGTGTCAGTTTTCTTTCCAGGGACCAAGTGAAACTGTAAAGGATCTGCCAGGCAGCTGGCCAGAGGAGAACTGCCAGGATGCTCAGGCTCCTGACCTCCCTCCTGGCCCAGGGAGCTCAGCAGCTGATAGTTTGGCACTCTCTGCAGCCTGGGACTCTTCCAGCAGCTGCCTGATGGGATATGCATACTTCAACAGCCCGATTGAAATTTCCTGGCAATTTAATAATCTGTCCATATTGACAAATGACATATATGAAAAATACATTTTCCATTAGAGTATATTATGATAGGTAAACCTCCTTATCAGTTCTGTTTTCAAGTGAATTAGTGTCTCCCCTTGTTTAGCTCGTGAAAGCATTGTGAAACGATTCTGTCGGTTTCTTACATATATACACACATTAACAAGCATTTATACTTTGAAATTAGGATGGAAGGAATGTTCTTAGCTTTTCTTGGTTGCACAATTTATTTTTGAATCTTTAAATGTTGTATTTTTAGTGAATTATATCCAGGTCCTAGCTGTGAAATAATATCTAGTTAATACCAGTAATAGAAAATGGTTGGAAGTACAATGCTGGTTACTTTTCATCTGTTTATATTTCTCCAGTCATAAACCCAGCACTTTTATCCAGGTGATGGTTTTGGTCATTTATTTGAAAAAAAATCATATCTGCTTTCCCAAAAGGGAGCTGAGCCTGACTGATAACAAATCTATCTCATTTATTTCAACATTTGAGTTAAGGAAATGTAAAATGTACAGCCACAGTGGCTTCCCCCGATGCTGTTTTCTGTGTTAGAATGAATAATAATCACCTAGATATATAAGACCAGGCAAAATAGCAAGATGGAAGTTTAGAAGAAAAAATAAACAAAAATAGCAGCATTGAAGAAATAGTTTGTGTAACAAACATATAAACGAGTAAATATTCCATATATTTTTAATTCCACTAAATCCAGTTTTTAAATGCTTTCCAGATGTAGGTACTGTGTTTTGTGTATTCACACTAGTTGTATGTGCTCATTTGCCTGAGCCCTTGAATTATCCAAGTATTGTTGTGTTGCTGAGCGGAACTGAACTGGCCTCTAGCAGGCAGCTCCAGTACAGTTAGGTGAGGTGAAAATCAAGCAAGTTAGGGGTTAAAACAATTTTTTTGCCATCTTTTTTATAGGGCAAGAGAATTCAACTACTGTTACTCTACAAATTGTTCGAGAACAAGGATTTGTTGGAGAGATTGCGGTTCAGTTGAGCACTGCACCCAACTTTGAACTCCCTGTTTCCAACCAAGCAACAGAGAATGAGGATTATATACTGGAAGAGAAAACAGTCATTATGGCAGAGAATGCAACAACAGCTTCTGTTGTAGTCACTATTTTGCCTGTAAGTAGCCTAACAACTTCTTTAGCTATCAATGTATTTTAAGGAAAGAGAAACTACTGATTTTATACTGCAAGTGTGATTTAACATTCTAGAAATACTTGAAGCCACTTCTTTCAAAACAATTTGAGTACTCATTGGTGAGAATGAACCAAATTACTTTTTTCGTTGTAGTCCCAAACTGAACCTATAATAATGACAGAGGAAAAATTGTAAATATCTTAGGTAATTGCTGGTTTGTCAACTTGTTGCAGGTTTTTACAGAGGATTTATTTTACGTTACATGCTTCTCAACAGATTTGTTCTGTAGTTCAGAAAATGTTATTTTTTCACCAAAAATATGTATGTTCTTTAAATGTATTCAGAACGGAGGTATTGCTTTTCAAGTTCTGGCTTAGTTTCTGAGATCTAGCCAGATCTAGATAGCAGAAACAAGTGACAGCCAACGCTGCTTTCCAGCTCTTCTTGCAGGTCTGGAATCTGATTTCAGCTTCAGTTTCGAAAGCTCAGCAAAAGTGGTCTTTCTCATCTTTCATCCAATATAAAGGAAGGAATTGGTTATATGGTCCCAAATGCTGAGAATTGTGAACAGCAAGGAACCTATAAGCAGTCACATTCCTGCATGTATAATAACTTAAAGCACTTTATAAAATGTGACATTTAAAAATGTCTTTTCAGGACAATGTTCCAGAATTGGAGGAAGGATTTATAATCAATATTACTGATGTGCAACTGGTTGCTTCTTCCTCTGGAGGTCAGCCAACTGTGAAGAGGCTTGGGCTAGAAATAGCTGAAATAACAATTGAAGAAAACGATGATGCCAGAGGAATATTTAATTTTAATATTACAAAGGTAAGTAAGTCTGAAAGAAAAATACTAAAAGTAACATTCCAGCAGGAGAGTCTGTGTTTTCAGACCAGTTCTGAGAGTGTTCTGATAGGTTTTATGACACTAAATTTTTCTGGATAAAGAGGCCAAATACCATACAAACAATTTCTTCTTAAGAGATGCATCACAAGTAATATGCAAAATGTATTAGGGAGCTGGAAGTGCTAAAAATAGTGTCATAGAAAGGGACGTCAGGAGGTTATCTAATACAGACTTTTGCTCAGAGCAATGTAATTATGTATTTATTTGTTTTTTAACTGCAAGTCAGTTTGAGGGAAAACAAAAAGAAAGACCAAAAAAGAAAAGGTTTGCTGAGACACTCAGCAGTTTCTTGTTGAATGTACAGGATATCACTGGTGCTGTTATTGGTTATGAGGTACCACCACCACAGAATGTACTGAAACTTCCAGTTGTCCGACAGGCTGGGAGGTTTGGGTCATCAACTCTATACTGGGAAGCCATTAATTCAACTGCCAGCTTTGAAGACTTCACACCATCATTTGGAAACCTTACATTTGCAGATGGGCAGGTATGCATTTGCTGAAAGTTTAAGTGTATCTGGGCTACTAGCTTAAGAGTTTTGTGTGTTTTCTTCCAGCAGAATTTGCATCTTTTAATTGAAAACGTTATATTTATGGCCTTATGTGTGTGAATGATGCTCTTGACTTAAGTTCTTTAACATGGAAAGCCAGAATATTCATAAACATTGACCAAATGGGCTTGTATGCCTTTGGTACTTCCACGAGGACGTAATTTCTAAAAATGAACCCTGTTACTGAAAATTTATAACATAATCCATCTTCTCTATAAATTCTTGGATAAGTCTATGTATTTTCTTAACTGTGTTCTACATATAGTTTGAAATTTCATGTTTCATCTGAGAGCTCTTAGTGTACAAAAGGGATCTTGATTTCAAGTGAACATTACTGATCTTTGGCAAATAGATACTTTTTGTAAGCAGGGTTTTGGCTGAAGTGCAGTATTGTCAACCCGCCCTTTCTACTGAGTACCAAAGCAGAGCAGTCTGCTGGTTTTCACATATAAGTTTTACACTTCTGGACTCAAAAATCAGTCTAAAAATTATGATTTATTATTGTAAAGATAAAAGTGCAAGAAGAAAACTGAACAACAGAAAAATGTCTGTCTACCTATTATTAGATACAATTCATTATAAATTTCAAATATTTTCTAACAATTCACAGAATATTATAAGTGAAACTTTGTCACTTTTTTCTTTTTAACATTTCTGCAGGCTACAGGGGAAATAGAAATTACAATCATAGATGACACTGAAGTGGAATTACTTGAGATATTCAAGATTGTCCTGGTGAGAGTAACAGGTGGTGCAAGACTTGGGAATGACACCGTGGTAACTGTTGCTATCCCACCAAATGATTCTCCTTTTGGAGTATTTGGGTTTGAAGAAAAGAACGTGAGTTTGATTTGGATTGCACTCTTTTCTGCTAAAGCTGGGTTGTGTCACTAAAACATACCTAATTTTGATAAGCCTTCATTGCCGTGAAAGACATGACTTCATTGAAAGGATATTAGTGCTTGTCTTCATCTAGCTGTGTAGGATGGTAATAACAACAAAAGTACTGCTGCATAAATATAGATTTCCACGTGAGTGAATCAATTTAATTCAGTATACGAGCAATTCAGGACAACCCAGGGAGGACTTTTGGGAGCATGTTGAATATTAAAATGGTTTGATAATAATCTGTATTACTGAAAGTAAGATTTGGAAAGAAATTATGAAATGTACCTCTTCTTAGTTCTTGCCGTGAATGATTCTTCTGCTCCACATTTTGCTGGTGCTGTGCCTTCTGGTGACTCATTATCTGTTATTGTTTTGAATCATAAGACATACAGAAATCACTTGAGTGACTTTGATAGCAGAATTCAACACATTCCTTATGTCTATTATCTTCCTGTTCATTTTCACTCTGATGGTTGTTCTGCATTTTCACTGATAATATTTTTTGTTGTTTATCTCAAACTGGTATTGATGCCTTTGCCACAGCCTTTCCCACATTATCCCTCTTTTTCTCCATCAGGTAACAGTGAAGGAACCTCAGGCACCTGATGATCCTGCTGCAGTTGTTTTGCTCACTGTAAGTCGAAGTCAGGGAGGACGAGGATCAGTTAAATTGTTATGGATTCTTGAGGAAGCAGCCAGAGATGATCTGACCCCTCTGAATGGTACCCTTCACTTCAATGAGGTATTTCTGATATGGCATTAAATTGTTTACTATTATATTTATTAATATTTTCTTCTACTAGTGTGTTGTTACATGTTTATAGAAGTTGGGGGTTAGTAGGTAATATACACTAGAAAAAGGCCAGTTTAAACTGGTGGGCATAGCAGTATTCAGTGTTTTTTCAATCAGTAAAAGAAAGCTGGCATGCTCTTTTTAAGGCAGCATAATGTAATCACCAGGCTGGTAGGCTCTTCAAATATAATTTTTTTTTACCATTAAGAAAGAGGAATCAAAATGTACTGAATGTGAATAATGATAACAGAAAATTTTATTCCATTGCAGTATGAGGCAACTGGAAAAGAAAATTTATTTGAAAGGGTGAGAAGGAAAAATGAATGCTCAAAATCTGCAGATTTAAAAAAAATTAAATAATAAAACACCTTAGCAGCATTCAAACAGTACAGAGTTATTTAATTTGTACGTCATGGCAGATTAAATCTCTGAAAGAGCCAAGATACCGGATATTGAGTCTATCTTAATATTGATCTTTTACAATCTACTCTGAATATTTAATGAAGAAAAGTGTTTTAATGAAGCATTATCTGTCCTGTCTGTACAAGGCTATTTTACATTAAATAAATACACATGCTAGTTGTTTCTTTTACTTTTAATCAGCTGGAAAATAATTTATTTTGTAAGACCACCAGTATTTGTCAAAGTTTTGCTACCAGTCTGCTATCTTTTCTCTACTGGTAGGCCTGTACATTGTTTTTCCATCCTGAAGTTTTTATATATACAAAAGTCTAAGAATACAATAATGTATGTGTGGTGTACTAAAGCTATACAATGTGTATGCTACTGCCCACTGAAAAAACGGTGGATTAGACAGAAGTTTGCTATGACCCAATATATCTAATCTTAATAATGTGAAGATTTTGTATAGAAAGTTTCCTCTAAGTTGAAAACATCTATGTGGATACAATTTCAAAGTAATTTCAATCTTTATTCAGTTGAAAATAACCAGGGTATTTTTAGGAGGGCACACAATATTTGAGAGACAATTCTGACTGTATATTAATCTGTGTGAAAGGATTTCAGCCAGATCACAAATTTAATATTTAAAAAGTATTAGAGACTATGTCAAGCATGCTTAACAACTGATAAGTTGAAAAAAATAATAATTTATTTTAATACCATATTTTGTTTAGTATCACTTATGTATACACGTATCTTCTGGTCTTTACCTGGTGCAGACTGAATCCCAGAAGCTGATTGTTTTACACGCAATACAAGATGATCTGCTGGAAGGGAATGAAACATTTACCATTCAGCTAGTCTCTACTGGTGATGCAGAGATATCCCCAATAAAAGGTAAAGAATGAATTCAGTGTCTTCTGTTTTGAGATATTCCATAAGAGATATCTTCTGAGCCTCTTCATATTATTTTAGTCTGCAGTGCTTATATATTTTGTGAGCAGTTAGTTGGTAGCAGTTTTGAATGTCAGTCTTTTTCCCTAAGTTGTTTTCTTGTCTGAAGAAATGAAACAGAAATCCAGGGGTCCTCTGGAAAGCTGATGCTTAACCTCTCATGTCGCAAAATTTACGAAAGTTAGCTCCTTACTTAGTTTTCACTTACCATGGTAAGTTTTGTTCACTTCATAGGTGTTGCAACCATCATTATTGTGGGAGATGAAGGAGCTTATGGAATAGTTGGTATAGCTGATTCATCCAAGCATGTTCTGATTGGAGAACCTTCAGGAAGTTATAATGGAACTGCTCTTATTAGGTGGGTACACCTCTCATTTTTCCAGAGGAAGGACAGCTCACATTCAAAACTATGAGACTTCACATTTGGCAGGAATTTATCAAGTGCTGCATTTCTGTGACCAGAACTGTTTTTAAAATTAGATGATTGATTTTAAAGAAGGGCAGAATACACTATTTATGTGTCTTTTCAGTATTACTGGGGAGGTCCAAATATTCCTCTCTGTCTTCAAATTATTTACAACATTGATACATTAAAGGAAAGAGGATCCTAATCAAAGGAAAAGGAGAAGAGTATCAGTGACATTTGAAGGTGCTTTGTGCTTTCCAGAATTCCATTCAGGATGTGCCTGCTATTATGTCCAGTATAAACAATGTTGGAAGTGGCTTCCTGGTGGAAACAAGATGCAGCAGTTTTGTTCAGTCAAGTGAAAACAGGATGAAAACATTAAGATATTACCCTACCTGCTAGGAGCATTGGAAAAAAGGATTATGACAATTTCTGTTGGTGAACCAGCAAATATGAACAACAGAACAGCTTGTTGTGCTGCCCTGAGAAGCGCAAAAGACAAAAGGAGGCTTTGTGCAGCAGTAGTTGTAGATCATGTAGTAGATTGTGTTATGTTATGTACAGACAAATCCTCACCGTGACTTAATTCAAAAAGTGTAGGGTTATAAGCAGAGATTTAGTTCACCATGTCGGATGGTATAGGTAGAATTTCAGACAAGAAACAGGCAGAACATTTCTCAGAATATTTTGTAGAAGTATTCTAGTGTCCCTTTCCCTTAAAACCCAAATTGCCTTGTGGCATTACCCTAAAGTCCAATTTCCCTTCTATTTTTTCATATTTATCTCTGGAAAAGCAGAATGAAACCAAGAGAGCTCAGTTTTCAGCTCCCACCTTTGTGCTATACATGCAAAGAGACTTGAAAGGCCTCTTGGTAAAGACAGAGCTCAAGTTGCCTCTTAATACAGAGAAATAAGAGAGCTGCAGAAATGTTACTGCCTCAGGAAAAGCTAATGATCTTAATAGTGATTAAGTGCATTAAAACTCAAGCTTCACGGTGTTGAAAACATTTATTTCATGCGCTAGAGTATGATATATGCTCTCTGGATTGCATAATAAATATGAAAAGTAAAAATAAAATTATAGAATCGTAGAATTTTAGGGATTGGAATGGACCTTACAGATCAACTAGTTTCAGTCCCCCCTGCCATGGGCAGGAACACCTCCTCACCAGGCCAGGTTGCTCAAGGCCTCATCCAGCCTGGATTTGAACACTGCCAGGGTTGGGGCATCAACTCAACTGAAGTGCATGAGGTACTTAACACCTTCTTTGCCTCAGTTTTTAATACTAGGACAGGTTGTCCTCAGGACAACTGGCCTCTACAGCTAATAGACAGAGATCGGAGGCCAAATAGTCTCCCTGAAATCTGAGA
>NW_008650871.1:0-3542 GCF_000695815.1 Acanthisitta chloris
CGCAGGGCCCAGGACCGTGATCCACCCCAAGGCTCGCATCATCGCCGAGGCGGGGCCCATCGTCATCGGGGAAGGGAACCTGATCGAGGAGCAGGCGCTCATCATCAACGGGTCCGTGCGGCAGCGGGCGGGGGGCACCGGGGGGGTCGTTGAGCTTAAAAGCCCTGGGGAGGTAGAGTTTATTAAAAAACAATGCCCAGACCTGTGTGCTGTTGTGTACGTGTGTGGCTCTATGGCTTGGGAAGAAGTCACAGAATCATAGAGTCACAGAATGGTTTGGGTTGGCAGGGACCTTAAAGATCATCTGGTTCCATCCCTGCGGTGGGCAGGGACACCTTCCACTAGATGAGATTGCTCCAAGCCCCATCCAACCTGGCCATGAACACTTCCAGGGATGGGGCAGCCACAGCTTCTCTGGGCAACCTGTGCCAGTGCCTCAGCACCCTTACAGTAAAGAATTTCTTCCTAATATCTGGCCTAAATTTCCCTTCTTTCTGTTTAAACCAATTACTCCTTGTTCTGTCACTGGAGTTCCTGACAAAGAGTCCCTCTCCGACTTCCCTGTAGGCCATTTTCAGATACTGGAAGGTTGCAGAGTCTTCCCTACGAATCCTTCTGCAGCTGAAAGAGGAGAAGGATCCTAACTAATCCTAAGCAGTCTCAAAACTCTGACTGTCCAACTGGATTGGGTGGGATCTACATGGCTTCAGCCTGTCCCAAGATTGAGCTGCCAAACAGGACACTGTCATGATGTCAGATGTTGAAATCTGTTCTTCCTTCTCCAGGTATCCTGAAAATATTACCCCAGAGACTGAAGATGTGGAGCCCAAACCCATGGTCATTGGTACCAACAATGTTTTTGAAGTTGGGTGCTGTATCCTTGCTGGACAGCGAAGGACCATCTCATACACTGTGCTTCCAGATGGATACAGGGGCCAGCACGGGTGGGCTCTCTCGGGGTTCAAACAGCCCAGGGCTGGGTGTTGGTTTGAAAATGGCATCAGGGACTTACCTGTTGAAATCAAAGCAAAGCATTTTACAGTTTTACTTAACACAAACCCCTAGATTCCCAAGCGATGAAGGTGGGAGATAACAACGTCATCGAATCCAAAGGTACATCTTAGCTTTTTATCTTTGGCCCAGGTGAGATTTTTGCTCCTGTGTATGCTGTGGGGACAGCTATCACAGGGATTCCTCTCTCTGCAGCATTTGTTGGCAGGAATGTGATCTTGACAAGTGGCTGCATCATTGGGGCCTGCTGTAACATCAACACCTACGAGGTGATCCCTGAAAACACTGTCATCTACGGAGCCGACTGCCTCCGCCGCGTGCAGACCGAGCGGCCGCAGGTGAGTGTGTGACACAGGTGACATGCCATCACCTCCTGTCCCTGCAGGCTGCCCTCACTGCAGTGGTGGGGCTGCTGCCTGACTTCCCCTGCCTCCCTTTCCAGCCCCAAACACTGCAGCTGGATTTCCTGATGAAGATCTTGCCCAATTACCATCACCTGAAGAAGACCATGAAGGCCACATCCACCCCTGTCAAGAGCTGAGCATCCTGTGCCTGACCTGGGGAAGCATCTGGTTGCCACATCTCTCATTCCATCAAACAATTCCTGGCTTGTTTTTGTCCTTTATTTATCTTCCACCAGGAGTCTCAGGCCAGCTTAGAGCCTGTTGTCTCACACACCAACTCTATTGTTCATGCTTTGTTTTGGGAATAAAGTGTCACTTGCTCAGCTGTCCGAGAGGACTGCAGCCCTTTAACGCTGTGAGGAGTGGTGCCTGTGTCACACAAGCCCTGTCGGGGTGGGTGTCGCTGCCACCACCCTCGGGGACACCCCCGGGACATCCCCGGGACATCCCCGTCTCGCCGCCAGAGGGCGATGTGCCCCCGCACATCTCTGTCCCGATGGCTCCTGCAGTGGGAAAGGCACCAGGGCCCCGGTGCCACCCTCTGTCCCTGCCCCCAGGGCTGCTGCTGCTCGGCTTCCCTCCCAGAGGGCCCAGAGCGGAGCTGAACCTCCTCCACTCGTACGTCAGCCGCTCCTCTGGAGGCTCGGGGATTCCACACTTCCCAGCCCGAACCCCAGATTGCCTAGGAATGTTGTTCACAACTTCCCCTTCTATCCCTGTATGACTCACCAGCGGCTTGGCCTGTGTCCTGGTGCAGACAGACATCGATGCTGCAGCAGAAATTCCTGTAGGAAAGGGAGAGGGGAGAGCATCAGCAACCACCACAGAGGAAACCCAAGTTGTGTGGGACATGAGGGTCTGGGTCGGGACCAGGGATTTCAAGGCACAGAAGCAGAGCAGTGCAGTGCTCTCTGGAGCTGATTTGTTTTCTCCCCGAGTTCAGTTTCACGGCTACCAAAAAAAGCCAAACCTGCCATTTTTTGGGTTGTGATTCCAACCTGGGAACTGCAGCTCTTCCCCAAAGCCAAGTCCAAATAAGGGCTGTGAATATTGTCCTGGCTGATGCCTAGCCAAAGGTTTTTGTGGAGATGCCCACTGAGAGGAAAAAACAAGATGAAACACATCTCTCCAACTTCTCCCCTTGCTGAAAGATAAAAGTCTCTTTTGCTGTGAATTTATCCCAAGAGTAAGAGGCTCCAGCAGATTTTGGTGACTAGGTCAGTCTCTGCACTCTACATTCCCTCTGTAGGCCACCTTGTCCTTGTATCCAGACACTTCTTGCTCCCCCAAATCCAGCTGGCACGGCTCATTTCCATCTCCCTCCCAGCATGAGAGGTTCTGCTCTGTAAATCACCACTGCAGGGAGGTTGCAAACCTGTTAGCAGCTGGGCTGGGTCCCCCGGGCAGCCAGCAGGACATGCAGGCAGCTGCCCCCAGGTCTCTCTCAGCTGCTGAGGCACAGAAAGGCAAGCCATGACCTTAAACACCCGTTGGGAACAAGCCCTGTGCCATCGGCAGGATGTCCTCGGCGTCATCTCCGGTCCCTGTGCCTTGTGTGTGGGCAGCACCTGCTCTGGACACGGCTGCTAGTCTTCACCCCAAGGGTCTCTGTCATGCTGCTCAGGAGCCAAGCACAGCCCTGTGGGACCACGGTCCTGTCCGTGGGGACATGCAGGGCTGGGACAACCCAAATCCAAGCTCCAGGATGAAGGGAGTAAGGTGTCAGACCCTGCACAGGCTCAGCTAAAGCCTAAGCAGGGAGCAAACAGGGAGCCTAAATGCGGCCCCGGGGCCAGGTGGGGAGCTGCTGAGCCCCCAGGTAGGGCTGCTTGGGGTGATGAGCCCCCACTGCCACTCCCACTGCCCCCAGCCCTGCATCTGGTGTCCTCAGTGCTGTCCCCTCTTTTGCCCCACAGCCCTGATGCAGCCGTGTGCCTGGGACAGTGTACCATGTCCCCAGCCTTGTGTTCCATGTCCCCAGGACTGTGCCCATCTCCCCAGCCTTGTCCTGGGTCCCCAACCAGTGCCAAATGTCCCTGGGATTGTCCACAAACATTGTTCCTTGTGTCCCTATGACTATGTCCATCTCCCCAGCCCTGTCCTGTATCCCCAGCTTTGTGTCCTGCG
>NW_008650872.1:0-3989 GCF_000695815.1 Acanthisitta chloris
CTCGGTCCCGAGGGACACAGGACGAGGCGGTTTGGGGTTCCCGCAGCTGTGCCGCCCTGCCCCTGCCCCCTGCTTTCCCCCCGCTGTGCCCTCCCTCTCCCGCGGCGCTTCCTTTCCTCCGCTCTCCGTCCTTTCCCTCCCCACTCTGCCCTTCCCTCCTGCCTTCTCCCCGCCCGTTTCCCACGGGGCGGTTCCCCCTTCTCTCCCCGCTGCCGCCCCGTGACCTTGCCCTGACCATTCTCCCCAGCGAAATGGGATCGCCGGATTCCCAGAGTGTGTTTTCCTCCTTTGCGAACTTGACGTCGTCCTCCTCCACACAGAGTTTCGTTTCGGCTTCTCCCGTCCTGTCTGCTTGCCTGTCTGCTGTCAGTTTCTAGCGCTGAGTTGCCTCTCTGGCTGCCCTGTCCCCTGGATAGAGCTCGCCTCCACCTCCTGACCCAGTTCCCGGGCAGCACCGGAGGAATACCTCGTCTTCTGACCCCTTACAGGAGTCTGTGCTGCTCGAAACTTCACACACACTGATTTACTCTTTCACTTTTGTCCTCTTTGGTCTCAGGCTGCCCCTTGGATTTTATGAAATGTTCTTTCCTCTTGCAGTGTCTCAATAAAACATTACCTGGCACACTGCTCTTCACCTTTTTATTATTCCCTTTGTTGCTGCTGCATGCTACTCTGAAACACCATTTACCTCCACAGGACACAGGTGTGCTGCTTGCCTGACTCCATTTCAATCTCAGGTTTCTTCCATTTAACTCTCAGCTGCTTTTGTCTTCTGACATCCTCAGCCCCTGCTTTGTTTCTCTCACTCAGCACAGTCTTCTGGCATAAACTTGTATTTTCCCTCCTTTTCAATTCTGCTTCCATTATTTCCAATTTTTTCAGCTCTCGTCACTTTGCTTATAGATTCCTGAACTATTTCTCCTCCTTATCTCGTTTGTTTGGACCACTGCAATTTATAGAGGTTGCTATTTTAGGTTGTTCTTGTGAGCCATTTAGTTTTCAGGGTGTCTTTTGATCTTAAGTGGTACTACTGTATATTTTGATACTTATAGCAAATAACTAAAAAGAACTATTTTCCTACTCCTTGGTGTTCAGTGATTGAACCAGGCCCTGCATGACAGAGTGTCCAAAGTTCCTGTAGTAAGATCACTCTTACTCCAATTTATTCTTATTTCTTCAGATGACCCGATCTTACTGACATTCCCTAACAATATCATAGGAAACAGTTTTAGAGTGCGAACTTTTATTTATGGCTTTTAACTTTTGTTTTTTCATTCCTGCCATTTGCCTCTTTTTGTGCTGTTTGGAAAAGATAGCATGGAATCCTCACTCTCCCATTTGCAGTGTGTGCCTCTTTGATTGCACAGTTCCAGCCTTGTGGAACAGTTCATTCCCTGGTGGACTGGGGAAGCTGATATTTCTGATCATTTTATTGTTCATTCACCTCTGTCTAACCTCCAGGTCAGACACTATCATTTCCTTTCAAAACTAGCATGGGCAAAAACTATTTTCATTCTTCAGAGCCACATTCTGGGGTGGTTTTTCCAGCCTCAACTCTTTGATTTTGTTTTGTTGAGACAACTGCTGGTTATTTCCTCAGCTGTCATCTCCCTTCAAGCAGACTTGTGGAAATACAATCCTACAAACCTTTGTTTGAATCCATTGTTTTGTGGCTGTGTGATGAGAGAACCTAAAATGTATGAATCCCAGCAAGTTTCACTCCCTGTAGCTGCTTGCCTGACCTCCTGTTTGTTTGGCAGGACACATGTGCCACTAACTTCACAAAGAAGCAAGGAGGAAAAGAGTCGCCACACTGTCCTGTGTGAGCAGCACCTCTGGCAAACTCAGTCCTGTGCTGAATCTAAAGTAATGCATTTTTTTTCCTTCGTGCAGTGTTTGAAGTGAGATACTGAGATCTGCTCCTTCCTGGCAATCTGAGGAGAACATGTCCTGTCTGGCTGTGCTGTGTCTGTTGTAGCACGTGCAAGACAGGAAGGGAGGCTTCCAGGAGGACTAGAAGCCTGGTCATCCAAGGGTTTCTCTTTTGTATTTAATCAGTGCCATCAGGGTTCCTATGATTGATTTTCTTTTTTTTTTCCTCTGGTGAATTTAAACAACCGAAAAGTAGAGGATGAGAACCTGCATATCTGGAAGGATCTGCCAGTGAGGTTTTCTGGGTTAGCCAGAGGCAAACCTCTTCTTACTGCTGAAACAACCAGTTTTCTTCGTAACGCAGATTTCAGACTGGAAGGGCAGAAAGGTGACTCTACCCTTGG
The DNA here is from genome assembly GCF_000695815.1 of Acanthisitta chloris. Classification (NCBI taxonomy): domain Eukaryota; kingdom Metazoa; phylum Chordata; class Aves; order Passeriformes; family Acanthisittidae; genus Acanthisitta; species Acanthisitta chloris. The sequence goes on from NW_008650872.1 coordinate 2,277, forward strand.
GACGTGTCAGTGGACTGCCATGCTAGTCCAACATGTTTCCAGGGTATCATCACCCTATGCTTCCTCTCTTTTCATCTACTGCCAGAATCACCCCAGCCATCAGAGCGCTGTAATGTGAGGGACTGTGAGGAGGGTGTAAACTTCTGTGCAGCAGTGACACGTTCTTTCTGAGGCAGAGTCCAGGGACAGCACATACAGGACACCAAACACAGGTGCCCAGCAGTGATTGTGATGGCAGATGTAAAAACTGCTGTGGTGCACACCAAAACACAGTTGGTCTATGGCAGCACTGATGGGACCTCAGCTGGAGCACTCTGTCTAGATCTAGGCAACAGATATCAAAGAAAGATGTGTACCAGTTGTTGACAGCCAGAGAACAAGAGGAGTAAATAAGCAGAGATTTAGAAAACTCAGCTGAAGGGAAGTGAAGTTTATTTCATCTAAATGAAAGAAAAAACCAAAACAACTAAGAGTGAAGTCCTCAAGAAATGAAAAAATGGTGGAAAAGGCAAAGATTAAGCTGTTCTACTTGTCCCCAACAGAAAGGGTTAGAAATAATGGGTTTAAGTGGAAACAATGAAGATTGAGGCCAAACAATTAGGTAAGTTGTTATTTGGGTGTATAACTACCCTGAGACATTACATAGGAAGACTTGGCCTCTGTCAGGAGTGACTGGGGAAAGAAGGTTTGACCCCCATCCCTGAGAGTCTTGTTTGCTATAGCACTATGGCAGTGCCACTGTTTACCTCATGGCTTTTCTGTGGGGTTTGTTTGTTTGGCATTTTTTTAACCTCATTTACCACTTTAAGAAGCAGTGTATATGTCTAATACTTTAGGAAGTTATTTTCACCTTCATTGTACATTTTATGAAGAAGATTAAAATCCAGATGAGAGAGGATATTCTTGGACCTGATCCCTGCTGATAGTTTTAAAAGTTGAACACCCAATACTTTTATAGATTTAGCATGTAAAATGATTTGCCCAAAATCGTGCCCAAAATCCCCAAGAGGACTGGTAATTCAAACAAATCTGCTGATCCTCCGTTGAAGTCTGTTGTCACAAAATCAAGTGGATAAAGTCTGTAATAGTATTTCCTTCCTTGCTCCTTGGGGCAAGGGCAGAATTTCCCGTTTTTATTAACATGTGTTGGCCTCATGTTATGTATTAAATATCCTTTTTCCAGACTTTGGTTCAACTTTGTGATGTCTTCCCCTGAAATTGCTTCCCTTTCTTGGGGTCAGATGAAGGTGAAAGGCTGCTCTACAATATACAAGGACTGCAAAGTATGGCCGGGAGGAAGCCGAACCTGGGATTGGCGAGAAACTGGGACTAATGTAAGTTTGCTGTTTACTCCCTTGTATTTAAAACAGGCCTCTGAGAACAGTCCAGAGAACAGTGTTAAAGTTCCAGCCAGAAATTCAGTGAACTGCCTTTTGCTCTCATCCAGCAGTTAGACTCTTCTTGGGAAGGATTGGGTGTTTCAGAGGTGACCTTGAAGAGGTCAGAGGGCTGCAGACGCACAGTGTCCTACACAGGACAGAGTGCAGCAACTGTTGTCATGAGTCCTTGCAACTACCCTGACCAGACAACTCTCACACACCTTAGAGCTCTCAAACAACATTCTGCATCTGGTAAAGAGTGCAATTGTCATAAAATGCCACTAACAACCCCTCTTCGGACTGCCTAAACAAAAGTTGTCTTCAGTGAGATAGG
>NW_008650872.1:4008-47445 GCF_000695815.1 Acanthisitta chloris
GACAATATCTGACCTTATATGTTTGGAAGACAACAATGCATGTGGTTTAGTTTATGCTCTTTTCCTCGGGGTCCCTTGTACTTACTTCAGAGGTAAAAAATGCAGATACAGTGTCATACGTACTAGTTTCTCCGTGAAAAGCTCGCAGTCTGGCTAACCACACAGGGACTTCTCGTGGTAGCCATATACTAAGTGCTTGCCCTTGTAATTTTTGATGTGTATCTGTAAATGCAATCAGAACTTTATAAAAGTATGTGGAACAGAGTTGATGTTCCAGATTTAGCAGCAGTAGAGCATCTGTTGCATTAGGAACTTGATAATTCTCCCCATATTAGGGCGTCCTTGCACTAGGATGGCTGTATTGGCCAGAAAATAGAAGTTTCACGCTTTCCAAGGAAATGTTTAAGCACAAAAGAACGGCATACTGACCAGGGCTTAGACCCAGCACCTGCAGCTATAACCACATAGAGGATGCAGCTCTGCTGAATTCATTTTGATACAACTGAAGGGCAGAACCTTTGGGTTTGGAAATTCATCTGTAATCTTTGAGGGAAATAGAACTTTTTTAACCTGTCAGAGTTCAGCTGATACGGAGTATATAACACCAAGAGAAAGGTGGTGCTGTCATGCAAAAACACACGTGCACCTTGCAGAGAGAAAGGAAGCTCTGTCTGTAATCTTTCTAAATGTGTTTAGTTCATGGTCTGGTTATAGAAAATGAAGTTTTCACTGGCTGCTCAAAGGGCTGAGTTGTGTGCATAGAGTCACTGTTCGCCTGACAATACTGTTTTCCTGGTTTATATGCACATGACTGGAGAAGCAGAACAGATATGGTTGCTGAAAAGTTTCAAACTAGTTCTCAGCTCAGTCACATTTTGATATGAGTTCCAACCACTGGAAAACTTCTGTTTCAGATGATAAGCACCTATCTGAAATTTAGAAGGCTGTGCTTTCTTTTAGAACTTTCTAATAGGGGTTATCTTCAGGTCACAGGTAGAGCCTTTAAATCCATAAGTCTTTAGAGGAGTCCTCCAAACGAAACAAGAAAAAACAGGTCTATGTTAAATTAAAATTGGAGGAGAAAACAACAATAGTTGGGTTATTTGGAGAGGTAGGTTTTTGGCATCTTTTTATATAATCAGGGGTTAAAAATACCTCTTTAGGGTTTGCCTGATGTAAGTTGTTTGTAAACTCCTGCTTTAGGTCAGTTGCATCCTTGCAGCTATGAGGATAACATGATTTGGTTTTAAAATTAATAGAAAACAACAAATATGAAAATAGAACTAAGTCTTTCTAGACTGCATCTCCAACTTGAAAAGAACTGTAAAAAGTTAATCTGGTCAGCACTGGAAAGGATCCACCAGGTGCATTTTCTGCATGTTTTTCTGTGGTGGGCTGTGGTGTACCTACTTTCCTTGTGCATGTTTTTCCTGGGGATGGGTGGAGCTGAAGTTTGGCAAACAAGCAGCGCTGGTCATGTCCCACACTCTAGTTGGAAATAAATGCTTCCTTTCCTTCTCTGCTGTCTAGTACGTCACTCTTTCATTGGGAAAATTGTGTAACTGGCCCTGCAAGGTTCTGTAACTAAGCACTAATAGTTATTGTGGCCTTAACCCTTGGGGATGAATGGGAGCCTCTCTCCCTGGCTGGTTTCATTTCAGTGCCATCTGCTAATGGCAGAAGAAAAAAGTAGGTGTCCTGAAATGAAGGCCGCAGAACAGAACAGGCAAGAAATTCAGCTGTCAGATCAGCAGTGATAGTTATTTCATCATGTTACATGTTTCCTTTAGTGACTAGTTTCTTACAAACCCTGTGAAAGCCCCTGAATCAGTGTGTCTCATGTAGCCAAAGAAAATCCTTTTATTCCATGGCTTTAATGTCTCGGGAGTACTTGTCACGTGACAGTAAACCTTCCCCAGCATTCTGATTATTCTGATTGCAGCAGAACATAGCAGTTCTTTTTGTCTAAGTCTTGAGCCTACTCAAAAAAACCCAAAGGAAGAGCACTGCCTGTCCTGTAAACATGTACTTGCAGTGGTTTGGTCTGAGAAAGCTTTGTGTATGGAAGTGACCTCTGCATTCTAGGTGTGGATGTTGAATGTAAACGGACTAAGGGGAACACAACTTTGGCCCTGGCAGCCCAAAGGACCAGCCGTGTCCTGGGGTACATGGAGCACTGCATAGCCAAGGGAGGTGCTTGTCCTGTTCTGTGCCACACTGGTGTGACCCCACCTCAAGTGCTGTGTGCAGTTTGGGGCACCTCACTTTACACCGAGGGACATCAAACTGCTAGACTGTGTTCAGAGAAGGGTGACCAAGATGGTGGAAAGTTTCAAGGGGAAGACTTAGGGGGAGTAGCTGAGGTCACTTGGCTTGTTCAGCTAGGAAAAGAGAAGGCTGAAGTGGGACCTAATCACAGCCTACAGCTTCCAAAATGGGGACAGGGCAGGGAAGGTGCTGATCTTCTCTCTGGTGACCAGCACTGTGACCCATGGAAATGAAGTCAAGCTGGGATCAGGGGAAGTTCAGATGGGATGTTAGAAAAAGGCTTTTCGCTGAGAGGGTGGCTGGGCACTAGAACAGGCTCCTCACAGAAGTGGTCACAGAGCAAGCTTGTGAGAGTTCAAGGAGCACCTGGATGATGCTCTTAGTCATAGTTTAGTTTAAGGTAGTCCTCTGAATGATTCGCATTGATCCCTTCTAACTTGAGGTATTCTATGATTCTATAAACTTGGAGAACCAAAAAGGTAAATCATCTCTGTTACTGAAATTTCAGATATCAGCCAGGCTAAAGACTTTGTTGTAGAATAAATTTAACCTACTCATTGGAAGTGGAACTCTACCATTTAAGGGGGAGAAATAGTTTTTATGTTTTAATACAAAAAATGCACACCAGAGGGGCCAAGTTCTAGCCACAGGTTGTACAGTGTCTTACTCTTGGCCATACGGAGACACATAGGAACTGAATCTAGGAGGAAAATTAATGTGACATAATAATGTTTTACATTAACTGCAGGTGAAATCGTAGATTCATGTTTAAAGTAGCAGTAAATGGGTGTACTTCTTTAAAAACTCAATTAACATACTGTGAAAGTCCTTTTTTTCTTTGAGGAGTTTGGTTTCAAATATTCCTTTCTCAGAATAAAGAATAGTGCAGAAATGGAAACTGTGAACTGAAATGAAGGTACCCAATACATGTCAGTCCTCTTTGGTAAATGAGATTTGCAAAGTAAACAAGAAAAGAATTTAGTAATTTTAATTATCTGAGGAGCTCTTTGTATTTAAAGTGAGTAAACTTTGGCTTGCCACAATCTTTCTTACAAAAAGCTTTTGTTAATTTGAAATCAATATGTTGCAATTTATTGATTTTAACTGCTAATATTTACAAAAGGCCTGTAGTTAGACACGAATGTTTTACAATTGTGCATTTTTTTATTTGTGACTGTTTAATAAAATATTATAATATTGCCATCAATCGATTAACTATTATCCTTCATCTGCATATCAAATACCTTTTACTTTTCTAATGTTATCTACTGTGTGTATGCAGAAAAGAGGGCTGTGTTACTTTTTGGCATGGCTAATTTACCCTGCTACTCTGTGGACAGTTTCAGAACATCTAGACAAAGCTTTCCTGGTTGATGCAGTCAGTACACAGACTCTTGTTTTCCCTCCCTGATGCTTAGCATTCTCCGGGAGTGCAGCCAGCTGACCTTGAAGAAGTCGTCAAGAAGGGTGTTAAAACTGTGGTGATTGGTCGTGGCATGAGTGAGGCTTTGCAGGTAGGTTTTTGTTCTGTGAGAGGCATAAACTAGACCTGCTTGTTTTCCCTCTCCCTCTGATTAGGGAAAAAATAATACTGAATCGATGGTGCTTTACTAAGAGGGAAAAAATTCAGGATTAGTGTGACTGAGCTCCTGTCAGGGGTCCCTTGTGTCCTGAAAGAAACATCATTTGAGCTCCTCTGTATTAGCGTCAGTGTCAAGCAGTGAACAGGTTTGTGTTCTGCTGCAGGAGCAAGTGAAACAAGGAGGATTTTTCAGAATGTCATTAGTCTCCTCTTCTTACAATAAGTTATGAACTAGCTCTCTAGCCTGCCGTGAATGCTTTGATAATTAGGCACTTCTGTTACTGATGTTGTCAGGGTGTCATTTCAGCAGATAAACTACCTACAGAAAGCTCAGAAGTGCTGAGCTTTACTTTGTGAGAAGCAATTCTTCAGCTTTCTGGTGGGATTAATAACACCTTATTTAGATTAATTACCTTTAGCTCCAGTTCTATTTATTTTTGTAAGAAAGGACTGCATTTTAAACTGTGCTAGGGAGGTATGGGTGGTATGTATATATAAATAGCTTTACTGAAAAGAAAATCAGTTGTAGAAATATCTGACCATATGATCATTTTGGCTGCTAGCAGTTATATTTAAGTGGTGGTTAACAAATGGCATCAGAAACTGTTTTTCTTCAGGCCTTACAGTGTAAGGGGAAAAGAATCTAATACTTGCTCTTCCCATTTCCTATTTTTTCTGAGGTTCCATCATCCACTGTGGACTATTTGAAGAAGAACGGGATTGATGTGTTGGTCTTGCAAACGGAGAAGGCTGTGGAACAGTACAATGCCCTGGCTGCTCAGGGTGTCAAGGTGGGAGGTGTCTTCCATTCAACCTGCTGAAGCCTTACAGCTCCTTCCGCCTGCCCTGCCCGCTGCCAAATCACGGACACACCTCTGCCGCATCAAATTACAGTCAGCAGAGTGTGAACGGACTTGCCAAGCCATTTGTGCACCGACAGTCTAAAGTGCAGGGACAGGTTATTAGTTCATCATTTAAACAAATTGAGGGCTCACAAAAGGGAAATATTTTAATTGCAGAGTAATTTCCATATATTCTTCAGACTGACCTAATCTTCCTCTGTTTCCATAGTCTGGTTACTTAACTTTTCACCTGTTAACTAAATCTGGAGTTTGAATCCTTTTATTAGAAAATGGCCCAAAATCACATTATTGGCTATTGAAATGCAGCCGTCAAATAGCTGATGAGCACAATCAAGTGGTAGCTATGAAGTGGTGGTAAAGAAGCACATTACCACCACTTGATAAATAAGTTAAAACCGAAATAAATTAAAAAGCAAACCCAGAACATGAAACTTTGCCTCCTGCTGGTGACTTCAGTTGGGATATTTGCTTATTCATGATCATCATATAATGGAGCACTTTTAAATTTTTCATTGAACCTGGAAAAGGGGAAAAAATACCTACAGGGTATAAACATAAAATCTGGGCCTCAAAGAACGTTCTGATTGTCATTTGTGAGGACTGAGTTGTTCAACACATACCTATTCAGAAGTTCCTACATGCTTAAAATCATCAGAAAGATTTGTCCCAAAACTGGAGTTTGCAACATAAAATCATAGAATCGTAGAATTTTAGAGGTTGGAGTGAACCTTACAGATCATCTAGTCCCAGCCTCCCCTGCCGTGGGCAGGGACACCTCCTCACTAGACTAGGATGCTCAAGGTCTCATCTAGCCTGGCCTTGAACATCAGCAGGGTCGGGGCAGCCACCACGTCCCTGGGCAACCTGTGACAGTGTCTCACCACTCTCACAGGAAAAAACTTTTTTCTAATATCCAACCTAAACTTCACGTCCTTCAATTTGAACCCATTACCTCATGTCCTATCATTACAGTTCCTAACAGAGTCCCTCTCCAGCTCCCTTGTAGGCCCCTTTCAGATACTCAAAGGCTACTGTGAAGTCTCCACGCAGTCTTCTCCAGGCTGAACAGCCCCAACTTCTCAGCCTGTCTTCATAGGGGAAATGCTCCAGTCCTCTTACTAACCTTGTGGCCTCCTCTGGACTTGCTCCAGCAGTTCCATGTCCTTCCTATGTTGAGGGCACCAAAGTATTCCAGGTGGGGGTCACACGACAGCAGAGTAGAAGGGGAGAACCACCTCTTTCAACGTGCTGGCCACACCTTTTGATGCAGCCCAGGATTCGATTGGCTTTCTGGGCTGCAAGCACACATTGACAGCTCATGGTGAGTTTTTCATCCACTGTCACTCCCAAATTTTTCTCCTCATTGCTTCTCTCAATTATTTCTGCACCCAACCTGTAGGTGTGCCTGGGATTGCCATGGCCCAGATGTAGGACCTTGCTCTTCTTTTTGTTGAAACAATGTTGGTCTTCAGGAAATCAGTCTAAATTGCTGCTAGCAAGGTGCTGCTGGCAAGGTGGGGGTGGATATGGAACTCTTACTGGTGGTCATTATCTGGTGATTTAAATGTTGTCCCAACAAGCATGTTAATTACACTGAAAATTCAAAAAGTTCCTCTGGCTGTTGCTCTTGGTGGGCTACTATTAATATTACAAGTTACAAGTTACCTACTGAAGACTTTTTTCCCTCCAGGCTCACTGTTTCTTGTTCTGTGCATATTAATTGTGTGTATCAATGAAAGTACAAAAAATGAGGCTGTAAAAGCCCTGAGGCACTTGGAGCTATCCAAGCAGCAGCAGAGAGGCTTAGATTGATATGAGAACACAATGACTTTCCCAAGACCCACGAAATACTATGTTCTTACTCTGTTTATTTGCCCTAGTAATCATTTAAACCTTTTATCTGATAAAATACAATGCAGTGTAAAAGCAAAGGGAAAATGAGTACTTGAAAGTTTTATCTTGCAATCTCCTAATTACAGCAATGTTTTCTGTTTGTGTAGCTATATTGGAGGCAAAATTTAATCTAACCCAGCAGGAACTGCCTTTCCAGCTGTATCTGTGTTCTCTGACACAGCAGCTACTCTAATGCTCATTGTAGCTCCTATGACATTTTTCTGAATAACTGCTTGGTGTGAAGTAGAGGGTGAACCACTGACCCAGAAGACTGTGGTCATCCCAAGGTAATGCCAGCAGAACAAGTTGCTGTCAACCCGCAGAGTGTGAAGAATTTTGCATTAAATGTTGCTATCTTATAGTGGAGGTGGTTTGACTCTCTTGACTGTGGTCATATATTTGTGTTATTTTATGAGCTTTTGGGCCTTAAGGCAACCTCAGATAGGAAGAGGCTTTTTAAGGGTTTGGCTGAGAGGACACTGCAGTACTTAAAATAACTGGAATTGCGTGTGTTATACTGTTAGAAGTTGAGCAAACACCTTATCTTTCTCCTCCAGGTTTGGGTTTTTTATCCCTTTTTGTAAAAAAATATTTTCATGTTACTGTGGCACATTAATGGTGATGCCACATTCACCAAAACTGCTCAGCCCAGGTCCTCCATTTGAGAAAAATACTGTGAGCTCTTTATACTGCTGCTGCACAATTTGTCCTCCCAAAAGGCACGAGAAGAGCAGAGCCCATTTTGCACTGCCAGGTGACTTTTAGAGGTGTGCCCTACCCAGCTTTGTGCTGCAGCCTCTTAATTCTTCCCTTCTTTTGGCAATTGGTAGGATACAGAAGAGTCCACTTCCAAAACAGGGAGCTGCAGTGTGCAGAGAAACGGATTTCTCTTTTTAAAGGCAAACTGCTAGGTTTCACTACTGTCAGTACAAAATTTTGGTGTCAACAAGAAGGTTTTCTGCTGCAAGTCTTTTCCATCCATGTCTTCTATTGCTGCTCTCGTCACAGTTTCCTGAGTCAGTGCTGTCAGTTCCCACAAAGGCGTCTGCTCCACTTGGGCTGCTCCAGTCCCTGAAAGCCCCATTTCCTTCTTGGTGCCTGAAATTGCTTTGCTAGATGGTGGAAACAGCTGGGTCTGATTCATTAAAAAAAAAAAAATTCCACCAGAGCTCAAACCAGTATCTTTGTCAAATTGCTGCTTTCAGCTAAAGCCATAAATAATTTGTTAAAATTACGGGCTCATCGCCTAAAACATGGAGACACACTGTTACAGGGCAGGATTTCTCACATACACCACTGCTCTGCCTCCCACCAGGAAAATGATCTCCCAGTAGGCAGTGAACTCCCACCCTGACGCTGAAATTAAAGCCGAGCTGCGGCTGGGCTGCGAGCCAGGAAGATTCCACCCCAGCTGCTCTGCCGCCGAGCGGGTCAGTCCCCAGCCCTTATCTCTGAGAAGCAGCATGTGTGAGCTGGCAGCCGGGAGAAGCAGGCCGTGAAAAGGCTCATAGGCACACCGAATGCAACACGAGCAGCATTTTTAAGGGACATCAGGCAGGATTTGTGCGAAGCCTGGCACCACAAGCCTTTTAAAGTCCCACTAATATTGCATTAGCAAATGTAAAAAGTCAGCCTTTCTGCACTCCTGGTGCCTGATACTAAGAATAAAATGGAAGATGCAAGTGAAATTTGCTGAAAAGAGTGATTGTAACTCAAGACAAGCAAGACAGGAATCCAGAGGAAATCCATGTCTGAGTTGGAACCCAAGATGAAGATCTGTACAGTGCAGTGCAAAGTGCAAGTCTGATGAGAAGCAGCTGAGGGAACTCAGGGTGTTCAGCCATGAGAAGATGAGGCTCGGGTGGGAGGTTTCATAGAACCATAGAATTTAAGGGTTGGAATGGACCTTACAGATCATCTAGTCCACCCCCCCCTGCCATGGGCAGGGACACCTCACTAGACCAGGATACTTAAGGCCTCATCCAGCCTGTTCTTGAACACGGTTAGGGTCAGGGCAGCCACCACGACCCTGGGCAACCTGTTCCAATGTCTCACTACCCTCACAGTAAAAAACTTGAATCTCATATCTAACCTAAACTTCCCCTCCTTCAGTTTGAATCCATTACCCCTTGTTCTATCATTGCAATTCCTAACAAAGAGTCCCACTTGGGCTCCCTTCTAGACCCCTTCCGATACTGAGAAGTTATGAGGTCTCCACGCAGTCTTCTCCAGGCTGAACAGCCGCAACTCCCTCAGCCTGTCTTCACAGGGGAGATGCTCCAGTCCTCTTATCAGCTTCGTGGCCTCCTCTGGACTTGCTCTAACAGTTCTGTGTCCTCCTTATGTTGAGGACACCAGAACTGCATGCAGTATTCCAGGTGGGGGTCTCATGAGAGCAGAGTAGGGGAGAAGAAGTTTACTGCTCTCTACAACTGCCTGAAAGAAGGTTGTAGTGAGGTGAGGGTTGGTCTCTTCTCCCAAGAAACAAGTGATAGAACAAGAGAAAATGGCCTCAAGTTGTGCTAGGGGAGGTTTAGATTGAATGTTAGGAAAAATTTCTTCACAGAAAGGGTTGTCAAGCATTGGAACAGGCTGACCAGGGAAGTGGTGGGGTCACCAACCCTGGAAGTGTTTCAAAAGATGTGTGGATGTGGCACTTGGGGACATGGTCCAGTGGTGAGCTTGGCAGCGGTGGGTTAATGGTTGGAATCAATGATCTTAGAGGTAATTTCCAACCTGAATGATTCAATGATGTCATACAGTCCTGATTTAAATGCATGCCCTGGTCTTTTGTCTTCCCAGGAACTTGCTTTGTACTTTTTGCAGTGAGTGTACCTGCCCACTTACTGTTTTGTTTTTTTTAAAAAATAAGATAGATGAGAGCCACACCCGGTCCGAGTTAATGTTTCATAAGCTTCAACTTTGTTCCAAATACATTTATGTGTTGTTTTAAGAGCTCTTGACTCAATAACTGCATTATTTACTCGCAAAGTTCTAAGAATTGGCCTGATATTTAGTGAACTTCAGCAATCTGAGGATGAATCTCCCCATTAAAAGCATTCAGAGCTGGGCTTCCCTTATGTGTAATTAAGTCTAGAAAGTTGATGGCAAATAGGACAACACATTCCCAAACCACTAACCTACACCTCTTTCATGTGAGGTCAGCCTTTTCCTTGCTCTGCTAGATTCTTGACCCTCTTCCCTTACACCTAACTATGAGGTACAATGCAGAGGTGTTTGAAATAATGTTAGCTTTTAGCACATTATTTGCCCTTCCTTGTAGATTGCTCAATCTCCTTGTGCCTGCAGCTGTACTGGCACCATGTTCCTACACTTGGAACCCTCTAAGAGAACTGAATCTCCCTGTACTTGTGTGATTGTGATCTGAAGTCCTCTGTTCCGTCTTCAACAGATATGAAAGATGCAAATTATCTTTGTGTGTGAGTGCAGCCCCTTTTCATTCTGAGAACAATCATCTCATAAGGCTATTGCAGTGCAGTAGCCCAACAATTATCCAAAATCAAAAGACAACCAGTAAATGGGTAGAAATGCTTCTGAGATGACCCAAAGTCCTGCAGCCCCACAAAACGCATGAACTCTGCTATTTTTGAGAGCAGGAAAACCTACCTAAATGTCTCAAACCTGGGATGGGAAGAAAAAAATCCACATCTAGATTTAAACTACAACAGAACTTCCCTTTTATACAAATTTCCTGTCAGAATTTCCATATGCTGGAACATGGTGTGAAAAGGGTAGTCTCAAGCACAAATAAAGGCTGGATGCATAATGGATTGAGAGCAGCCCTGAGGCAAAGGATTTGGGGGTGTTGATGGGTGAGAAGCTCAACATGACTCAGCATTCTGCACTGGCAGCTCAGAAAAGCAACTGTGTCCTGGGCTGCATCAAAAGCAGCATGACCAGCAGGTTGAGGGAGGTGATTCTGCCCCTCTACTGTGCTCTCGTGAGACCCCACCTGGAGTGCAGCATCCAGCTCTGTGGCCCCAACACAAGAAGGATGTGGTGCTACTGGAACGAGTCCAGAGGAGGCCACGAAGGTACTCAGAGGGCTGGAGCACTTCTGTTGTGGAGACAGGCTGAGAGAGTTGGGGCTGTTCAGCATGGAGAAGAAAAGGCTCCAGGGAGATCTTAGAGCCCCTTTCAGTACCTAAAGGGTACTTAGGTACTGAAAGAGAGGTGCAGAGGAACTTCTGATAGGGGCACGGAGTGATAGAGCAGGGGGGAATGGCTGCAAACTGAAAGAGAGCAGGTGTGGATTAGATGACGAATGAGTTACCTACTTGAATAGGTGAAACTGAAGGAGAACATGTGATTTCTTCGATGATCCAAACTAGGAATCCAAGAAAAATCTACAGAAGAGAAACCAACTTTGGACGACTCTCACTGAGGGACTGGTCTTACATTTCCATAGGCGTCTTGAAATTATAGATGAAGAATTCTACAGCTCTTCAGTATTTGATTCCAAAGGGTGGTAATACAGAAGGCAATCGATCTTTGCCTAGTATGTTAGCTGGAAGGAGCTCAAGGACAGCACAACAGGAACAAAATAGTAGATATTTGATCCACTGGTTAGAAAAAGATGCCAAAATTTTGATTTCGAAAATATCTGCTATGCCTACCACAGCATCCGTCGTGGCCTGGAGCATATGGACACCATTTAAATTAGAAACTTTATTGGGACGACAAACTGCAGAAATACTAGTGAGGTGTAAAAATGAGAGGAAGCAAAAAGTCTGTAATGAGCTCAGCTCGTAAAGTATGTGCCCAGACACAGCTTCCTAATGAGAGATACATCAACCCTGTCTGCAAGGAACTGAACTGAGGATGCCAAAGACAAATCAGACAGTAACAACTCAGCTGTCAGACATGCAGGAGGTTTTCAAAGCAGTGGCCTAGAGGTGAAACACCAAAAAAAACATTTTCTAATAGCCGTAGCACTGAGAAAGGACATTTAATTCAAGGATACCTAAAGAAGCAGCAGCAAAGTTTTATGGTTATGAGTCTTTGGGCCACAGCATGTCAGTGCTAAAAAACTAAAGTCACAAAAAACATGCAGTAATCATATTAGCCAAGGACCATGCAGGCCTTTATGGTCACTTGTTTAATAAAGAAGAAACAGATTAGCATGAGTTTTCCGATTTTATTGTAGGAAAGCACCTAAGGGGTTATTACTTACAGGAATCTCTGTACAACTGGTAAGTATTTCTTCACTGCTTTGTTTACTTTCTAAAAATACACCCTTTTTTAAAAAAAAACCCAACTGATTTATGAACACAGGTAACACTTGTCTGCTGCACTAGAATGTTTCACACATTAAGTCCTCCTAGAAAACCCTACCAAAGGACTGCTACAAATCATAGGATGTTCCTCATTCCACTAAAGCCTGGCATGCAGAAGCGATGCACAGCCACATTTCCCAACACAAATGCCAGATGAATCACGTTCTTGCTAAGCTGTTGTCCCTCCATACTCCCCAGCTCACCTCTAGAGGGGAACACTGACAGGTTGCCTGACTGCTGCTTAGCTGAATGCTGATCAGAAAGACTGAGTGCCAAAAGTGCTTCTGAACTGAAAAACATAGAAATGGATTTTTTCATCCTGCAAAGATTCATGCAGGCCAGGACCACTACACAGAAATAGATCCTGTAAAACTTAGGGGGACAGGGTTAGGAACTTTCCAACTGGTATGCAATCACACTGTTCCTTAAGATGTACAAATGTGCAGCAGGAGAGCTGGATTACAACTCAGGGGTTGAGATGTTCAACTCTGTGTTATGTAAAGGAACAAAAGCAGTAACATGCTGCTGTGTTGCTTGGTTTAAGTCCATGTCCTGTTGAAGTTCTGCTGCTTGCACAAACAGGTTCCTCCTCCTCCTGTCCCATGCAAAACCTATGCCCTCCCCAGTGCTGTACCAGCTTCAGTACAACTGTAGAGGACGTAAAACAGCTCAGGGTTTAGCCTACAGCAATTTGCAATTTCCCTTTGAGGTGCAGCTCCCACACAAGAAAAATAGTACTTTAGAATATTTTTTGACTAAGAATTTAGGTATCTGTGCACAAATATAAGTTTCAGACATTGAAAAAAACCCAAACATCCAAAACCAAAGCCAATAAAGCCCCACAAAACCCTCAATTCCTCAGCTTCACTTCAGAGTATTGTAAAAATGCCATTGATTTATGTGCCCAAGCATTTACACAGTAAATACACAGCAGAAAACCTACAGGCCTTGGAGAGAAACTTTTGATACATAAAAACTGAAGATATGGCCCAGTGAGATTACTACTGGAATGCTGACTGAGAACTGTCCTGTTTTGGTTGAGTCAATACAGAAAAGCCTGTGTTTTCTTGAAACCACTCCATTAGCTGAATAACTCCTGTATTAGTCTGTGATGCTTAAGAGAGGAGACAACTGCTCTTCAGCAGATTTATTTTGATGGCTGACTTCTTTCATGCATGTGTAGAGCTGTTTTGGCTTGGTTTGCTACCTTGGACACAGCGTCTTATTTTCATGTAACCCAATAATCCCAGAAATAGGTTTGTTTTAGGACAGACTTCACCTCCTGGCAGGTTTAGGCATGATATACACCTTGACAGGTTTGCTGAATGGTATGGTCCCCTCTATGCCATTTTCAGATGGTGGGAGAGCCTCCAAGCTCTCGTTCCAGGTGGATTTAGGAGTTCTAGCAGATGCCTTGCTCCTGTTGGAACTGTAAGCCAGAAGCAACCGCACTTCAATCTGACATGGCTCTGCAGAGAAGAAACCAGAACAACCCAAACATAACTGTCACTGCATGAATGAATTTTATCCCACATATGCTGGGTAAGTACCGTTGTTCTGGGCTGACCTGAATCCAATCTAGTGTTTGAAGACACAACTTTGCCATTACATTCAGCACGGCAGAACTAAAGACTGTCTTAGGTTCCCCTCCTCTTTGTCATCACTTAAAAAAAATAAATCTCAGCACTAACTTATAAATAGCAACTTGCATAAACAATTTAAAAGCAACACCAAACAAATAATAAAATCACTTTAAAAATCCCACAGAACCAGCAGGCCCAGCTTATGTATTTATGGCAGGATCAATCCAGATGATGTCTGATAAGACTTGCAGGACAGGAGATTACTTGAAGATTCTCTTCTGTTGGAGGTTTTTGCACTGTGAGACAGCTTCTTCCTCATTCATCAACACTGCAGCTAAGCAGGTATTCCTAATACTGTCCATAGAATGATTTCACTTTACTCTTCTCCTAGTGGTCATAACTAAAATGGTGTTTCAGTCTATATAGTACTACTCTGAGCAGCCTGCTGGACTTACAACCCCAGCAAAATTTTCCTCCTAAACTGAAAAACAGATTCCTTTAAGGTTTTCCTTATTGACTTGCACTGGTTTTGGCAGGGATAAAGTTGATTTTCCTTCATCATAGATCACATGGTGTCATGTTTTGCATTTGTGACCAAAATGGTGTTGATAACACAGGGATGCTGCAGCTACTGCTGAACAGTGTAATACCCATGAGCTTTCTCATGTTACCCTTCTGATTCTCTTCCCTGTCCCTGGGGAGGGAGCACAGGGTAGTGTGTGGAGCTTAACTGTACACCAGGGATAACCAACAATAGGATCACATTAATGAAAGCTAAATGAAACCACCTGAAATGCACAAGACTTTAAGATGCCATGCCCAGAACTGCAGTGTGGCTCCAGCACATCATCAGCTGGACTCCAGAGACATCATCAGCACCAGACAGAACATAGGAAATAGCCCCTTTGCACAGTTATCCCACAGTTCAGCTAACACCTCCCTGAGGCTCACCTTTCCATCATACTGCCAACTCTTATTTGCAGCCTGCAGTCACCTCTATCACTCCTGTTCTGTGCTTTCCACTTGTACATTCTCCTTCCTGAGCACTCCCTTTTTACTGGCCTTCAATGAATTTCATTGTCTTGAATTAAGGCAATTTCTCCATTTTTAATTCTGGCCCTGTTTCCTGAACCCCTCCCAGCTCAGTGTCCTCCCCCTGTTTTATAAGCCTAAGTGCCAATGTCAAAGTTAATAATTAAAATAATGGCTAGAGGAGGCACCAGGACAGAATCCCTTAGGGCCATACTTAAAATGCCCTTCCAGTGAATGCTGCAGAAGCAGAAATAACAACTTCATTCAGCTCCCTCTGGTACAGGATCAATCTTTAAGCCCAGATACTTCCAGTCATAGAAACAATACCCTGTTTTCTTCTCCAAAACAAAGACAGCAGGATGAGCAAGTACACCATGGAAGCACTGTATAAAAAGGAGTATGTGAAGGAACATGGCAATAAACAAAATTCTGTAACCAAACAAAGGTCACTAAATCCAATTAAAATGTGTTCAGGAAAAAAAACTGCTCAGAGAAAACCCCCACATCTGAATAAACATGAAGGGATTAAAAGAAAAGAGGACAAAGGGAGCTGTGAACAAAATACTCTCTGCTTTTGTTGCTTGAAGTCCACAAGGCAATTACTGAAGTGCTTCCGTGGGGAAATGTGAATGCCAGCTGAGACTGAATGTCAACGCTGGAGTCACATATTTCATCAGAGCTAAAGGATGGGTTTTTAGGGCATTAAAAGGGTGAAAGTTTAATCAGCAGTGAAATTGTGCTGCTGTGTACATAGAGTTCCACAGGTTCTGCTGTGGTCGTATACCTGTCAGATCCCAAACAATGAATTACAAGGAGTCAGTTTACTGTGACTCTTTGCCTTTACATGAGGATGCAGACCTGGCTCCTACAGCTGCACATAAAGGCATGACCTCACCTTGAACAGGCTCCCAGTGCTCTCCCAAGACAGCAGCCTTAGTCACCTACAGAGCAGGAGTGCCCTGTCAGCCAGGGAGCCCTAACTGCTCAGAGGCTGCAAGAACAGAAACCTGATCAACACTAAGGGAAGCACCAACCACAGCTGTAGCCTCCAGGGTTCTCAGAGCCCCCCAGACTGGGGGCACGTGTGTCTTACAGACAGGGGACTGGGATCAAGCAAGACACACTTGTATCTTAGAAAAGTGCATCCACACAATCATGTGAACTTGTATCGTTAATGTTACCTGTCCAGGCTGTGTGCGAGAGGTAAACCTGAGTTATCAGCCTGTGCCTCCCAGGGCCTGGATTTCGGAAGTCAGCTGGTTTCGGATGGATTAGCTGTGCTTGTCCATCTGGATACAGTACCTATAAGGGAAACAAAAACCCAAGGAAACAAATGAATGACAACTGGACTGGGGATCTGCACCGTGCGCATTACTTGGGTGTTTCCTGTTTGAGTTGGGAATGCAGGAAGGTGGGCTTTAGCTTGGAACCAGGAGTCCAGCTGCTCCAGATAAAACAGCCACACGCTGGCCATTCAGACCCACAGCACAGGTGGCAAAACCCACACTGACATTAGCTTTTTCCTTGGGCACTGTAACTAACGTTTGCACTTCTTTGTTATGCAGTGACTTAGCACAATTTACTTGGATTGTACCACACCTTCCTCCTCAGCTGCATTTGAAACTAGTGATTCAGCAGCAGGAAGAAAAGCTGGAAATGCAGATTGCCAAGAGCCGACATATTTCTGTGCTGTTTCAAACAACTTCTTTTGCTCCTCCTTCTCCCACTACATCAGCTGGAAGTTCACCAGCATTTATCTGTGTTCATGTCCATGACATGCCCAGCATGTGTGGAAGCACAGAAGGACATCAAAGTGCTGAAAGCACTCAGAAACTGCATCCAAGTCAACTCAGTGTGCTACAGATAAGCAAGTTTCTGAATGTGTGTTCAGACGACAGAAATCCAACATTGTTATGAATAAAGCAGATAATTATTTGCAATTTAAAAGTACTGACATCTTTTAAAGAAACTCCCCGCAAGACACAATCTTGTCTGCATTTATGTCAAGCAACTTCTTACCTGAACTTTAACAGTTCCTTGGGGATCCTGCACATGTTCCAGAGTTGCATCAACATCCAGTGCCACAACCAACCCTGATGTAAACCTCAGGGGATTATCAGATTCACCAGTAGGCTCAATGATATTTGCAGTAGCTCTATGGAGCTGTTAGGGGCAAAGTGATTGGCAAAAGTAAGAAGGTGGGGGAAAGAGGAAAAAACCCCAAATAATTTACTACTGTTCTTAACAGAGGAGTGCATGAACTTTGGAATTTTTTTTTCAGATACTGCCTGGAATTATTAAGTTTTCCATATTTTTTGCAGTAGTCCTGAGGACGCTAGGTAAGAAGATGAAACCTTTGAAGAAATAACACTTGTGACTGACCAAGAACCTAAACTACAAAAGCTTCATGGTATATTACAAACTAGTTGGCTGCTTAGACAGTCCACAAGGATACTGCATTTTAATTTTGTGTGTTAAACCAACCTGCTCTGGAAGAGGAAGGTGAAGGAAGGTACTTTGTCGCAGTGTTGTCTGAAGAATCTTAACCACTTCTGAAGGCTTGGATGTCACAAGTCTGGGCATTAAGTCCAGCAATTTATCTACAAAACTGCCTTGCATATGTGGGAGCTCAGAGATGAAACATCTGTGTTGAGAATAAATTAAAAATCAAATACTTTTTCCAGAGTACTGTTATTTTCATCTAAACCACTTAATCCTTATCTTTAGTTATAGTGACAGAATTAGATCCATATATTCATCTTCTGATGTGTATCTCATACATAAGAGAGAGTATTTTGGCTAATTGTGTTGGGGCTATGCCTTGTACTCAAACTGAAAACATCAAGGGCTATGTGGTGTGACCAGCAGGTTGAGCAAGGTGATTCTCCTTGCCTCCCTGCCCTCCAGAGACCCCACCTAGTGTGGTATGTCCAGCTCTGGGGCCCCAACATAAGACGTGGACTTGTGGAGCAAGTCCAGAGGAGGCCATGAAGATGCTCAGAGGGCTGAAGCACCTCTCCTATGGAGACAGACAGAGAGCTGGGGTTGGTCAGCCTGGAGAAGAGAATGCTCTGGGGAGATCTCATCGAGAATTTTCAGTACTTAAAGGCAGCTTATAAAAAAGGGGGAGAGTGATGCTTTACACAAGCAGATAGTGATAGGACAAGGGGGAATGGTTTAAAACTACAAGAGCTTTAGATTATATGTTAGGAGGAAGTTCTCTCCTGTGAGAGTGGTGAGGCACTGGAACAGGCTGCCCACAGAAACTGTGGCTGCCCCATCCCTGGAAGTGTTCAAGGCCAGGCTGGATGGGGCTCTCAGCAACCTGGTCTAGTAGAAGGTGTCTATACCTATGGCAGGAGAGTTGGAACTAGATGATCTTTAAGGTCCTTCCAACTCAAACCATTCTGTGATTCTATGATTTTATGACTCAGAAGGGAACTGGATAGCAAGTGCAGAGACACAGGTATCCTGAGTTGGCTGAGCAGAATTTTATCTCTAGTTCCGATTAAATTCACATTTGTGTTCCATATGCTTCGCAGTTGCGGCTGGCTAACTGAGGAAAAAAGAAGACAGAATCTGCCCATGCCCTACTGCCTAGCTCATTTGACAGCTGGAGAATAGAACTGTTCATTTCCTTTATATCTTCTTCTTGCACCGAGTCTCAGGATCAACAGAACTAACTCATCACCATTTCATAAAATGATAGAACCATGGAATGGTTTGGGTTGGAAGGGATCATCTAGTTCCAACCCCACTGCCATGGGCAGGGAACCTTCCACTAGAATCTATCTGTTCATGAAAATTCACACTTAATACATCTATTTCCCCTGAAAGTAAAGGTGGCTACTAAGAGGTGGCAAAAGCAGTAGACAAGGCCAGGAAAGATACTGCAGAATTGCTGTTTGACTTATTGCTACATGTAGAGTACATCAAGGGTCATCTGGTTTTTTATTAATCCTTGAAAGGTCAAATTTTATCAGGACTCCCCAACAGAGTAACGAAAAGGAACTGCAGTATTTATAAAAATAGCATCCGCTTAAGGCAGATAAATTCTCATAAACACAAGAAAAAAATCAGTTATTCTACAAAAAATTAATTCACAGCAAATGTTCCTGAAGCACAGCATAACATCCTCATGTTGAGGACTACAAAGATCCTTCTTGCTTTATTATCCCATGATAGTTCCCAATGTAGGACATCAGGGAAGGGAGATGCAACAAGGTGAAAAACAAACGGAATATCCCCTGATGACAATGGTGGTGGCACATTTTAACAAAGTGAAGAAGCAATGAAATTTCTCACCTCTGAAAGGAATCCACTTCTTGTAGGAACTTTTCACACATCCCAAAAAGGGGTTCCACTCTGTAATGAAAATAATGTGCCTTGGTTTAAAGAAAGAAAAATGGCTCTGTGGCTATAAGCATTTAGGTGGTTTGGAATCCAGTCTAAGCTCCTAAAAACTGAAATCTCACAATTTTGAGGCCAGAAAAGTGTTCCCCACACCCATATCCCTCTCGCACAAAACCCCCGCATTTGCATAAGGCACTAATTAAGTTCCCAAAGCCACTGTTAGAAAATATTAATTTTCTATCTATAAAGCAAGAGGCTAAAAGGCAAATATATTATGGACTGCTATGGGAACAGAGTAAATTGATGGCAACAAACTTGAATCAGAAGCAAACAAACTACTTTGCTCTAATTCCACCAAATGGAGTTCTAATTCTAGAACCACCAAAACCAACGTGTCACTTAATTAACCTCAGCAGCCACAATGGCCCACTTGGAGCCTCTCACATACCTAAGCCACACATGCAGAGGAGCACTTTGTGATCGAATCACACACACATTAGTTGCAGATCAGAAAGATAATGCTTTTCTGATGCTGAAAACTCAGCAACTAATACTTAGAGAAGTATTATATGAATTAATTCTTTTGATTCATGACTTTTCCTCGTTTACATAGTACTCAAATATCAATGCTACGTTTTTAACCTATTTATACGTTCATAGCCAAGAGAACTCAAACCCCAAATCTCATTTTCCTAATAGTTTTGCTATCTAATATAGGGTTATGTCACTATACAGCTATACCAAAGGCAAAAGAAGGCTCTTCATTCTGATTACTTCAGCAAATGGTTATTGGCATGCTGTGATGCTTTATGTGTCTAATTTATCCTTGCTGCTTTTTTAAACAAAACTTCAGGAAACTAAGCTTACAGCCAACCCTAAGAAGATCCTCTGACCAGGTCATCCTTACCCTCTAGTGGTACGTGCAGTCACTATAAGCTGCAAGGCCTTTGCTTGCAGTCTCATGTGGTGAATAATGACCACTTGTCTACTTTCCACTCCGCTGTACATGAACTCCATTTTATAAGTTTCTTCCAAGATCTGCCAGACACAAAAGAAAATCAAAACAGACTGTTAAAGTCTGGCACAAGCATGACCACAAGACCCTGGTATTTTTCCTCATATGGAGGAACACATTAATCCATAAGCCTCATTCCTTTGGTGAAATTCTTCATGGTGCAAAGTGGTACCTCACACTAAAAGGTTATCTTGGCTATATTAAAGAAACAACTAATGAAACTTGGCCTGAAATCAAACACTCCTTCCACCAGCAGTCTATCTTTTGATACTGCATTTTAAATTTCTAAGGGTAAAACACTCATCAAGTCCCACTGAGCTGCACAATGGAGCAACCTCAACGGTCCTGCTCAGGTTTATACTTTTGGAGCCAGATCAGACAATTTCTTCTGAAAACGACTTTAAATTCAACAATGCTTCATGCACTGCAGCTGAAGATGGGAATTATCACAAGGTAACTATCACCTTGGGTTATATTAGATACACAGTTAGCAGCTTAGATGGGACATCACACAGTTTTACTCATCATACTTTATCTCTTGAGTAGATGGGCTTAAGTGGACAAGAAGAGCTCAAATGAATACAGCTGAGTTCAGTATGACCGTACAGAAGCCAAGAACTTGCAAGTTATTTAGCAGGAAATATCCCCTCACCTTCCACTGATGGGAAGTGATCTACAGTGCAGCATGACAACAGATAAAACTTCCCAAGGGGTTCACATGCTACTGAAAAGGGCACCCAAGACAGACAGTTCAATCAAGATTTAAAAAGCTGGAAGGCTTTTATTTCTACTCATCATCAGCAGAGAAGGCCTTGATGTACAGCAGTACACCACAGCCTATTACATCTTAATTACCTGAAGACTCAAAATGTTAGCAGAGTTTCCCAGCAGATTCATGAACTTGGTTTTACCCTAGATTTGTTTCCGGACTATTTAATACCTTGCTTTATTCTCTAGTTTTTCTTAGGGCTTAGGTTCAGTTTTTCCAGGATCAGATCACTTATACATCAGAAAATTAGAATAACTCAGATTGGGTGGGACCTCCAGAGGTCATCTAGCCTAGTCCCCTGTTCAGAGCAGGTCTAATTAGATCCAATTACTAAGGGCCACATCAAATTGCAAACACTTCCAAGGACAGAGACTCCTCCCACCACTCTGGGCAACCCGTTACAGTATTTAACCACCCTTACAGTAAATTTTACTTTATATCTAATCAAACTTCTCATCTGCCCCTTGCCTCTTGTCCAGAGCAATCTCACTATGTCTCATCTACATCCTATGATGAGACAGCGGTAGACAGCAGTAAATCCACCCTGAACCTTTCTCTTCTTCAGACTGGACAATCCCAGCTCCCTCAGCCTCTCCTTGCAGGGAATGTGCTCCAGGCCCTGACCACTTTGGGCCCCTCTGCTGAACTTGCCCCAGGCTGGATCACTTCCCCAGACCATGACAGCCCAGGTGCAGTTGGCCTCCTGTACCACCTCATGTCCAGTGCACTGTCCACCCGGATCCTCATACGCCAAACATCACGAGGTTCCTGTCATCCCAGTTCCCCAGCCTGTCCAGACCAGCAGCCATGCCCTCCAGCATATCAACTGGTTCCTGAATTCGGAGGAGCCTTATCACCCACTTATTCAGCTGGAATCCTGCCAGTTTGGTAAAAAGGAAATGATGGGAGACTGCATCAAAGGCTTCGCTGAAGTCAAGAGATGCCACATCCACTGCCCTTCCCTTGTTCACAGCACCAGCTCCTCCCAGTAGAGAGCAATGATGTTGGCCAGCCATAACTTGCCCTTGAGAAATACATTTTAGGTGTTCCAAATCATTTTGTTGACCTGTACTTGTTTAGAAAGAGCTTTTGCAAGTATTTGGTCCATAACCATCCCCAGGAATGAGGTAAGGACAAGCAGCCCACAGTTTTCTGACTCTTCTTTCTTCCTCTTCTGGAAGATGGGTGTGATGTTTGCATTTTTACAGCCATAATGAACCTCTTCTCCTCAGCACTCATCTTTTGAAGTTAAGAGAAATTACTCCACTCTGGGGAACTAAGATTCACTTGGAATGACTACGGCAGTGGAAGGTCAGAAGTGTATTACTGTTGTGTGGTCAAGGAAGGACTTGTACCCGAGGACTTAGGCAAGTCCATGCAGACTCAGCTGCTTCTACCTCACCTGTTTTGCTGCAGCAGATGCTAAGGCATTCTGTTTCAGGTATAGAGGTGCTGCCACATTCCACAACTTCTCCTGCAAGGCCTGCAAGAAGAAAACCAAGAAATGATAAATATTCAATTCAGTCTAAACAGTTGATTGAAAAAGCAGGCCAAAGTTTTATTTTGTGCTTTTAAATATAACACAGGGAACCAAGGCCTCCAAAATATTTATTGCTCTATAAACACACAGAGATACCTATACAACTAGAAAATACAGAAAAACAGAAGTTGAAAATAGCATTAACAAAGCTGTGAATGGGGGATTTTGGCCAAGCCAAACTTTTTGTACTTTATAAAGAAAAACAATAGCCCACTGTTATCACCACCCTGAGACCAAGACCTCAGATCACAGGCAAAAAGTGGAAACAAAAGCAACTGTCCCCAGAAACAGACTTATACAGTCATATTTCTGAACTTTTCCACTGACAGTCTCCACCCCACCAAAGATCCTGGAGTTACTATGAATACTGAGTGTAAATTGGCCACTGGTATTTGTATTGAAAAAACCCAAACCCACAAAAAAACCCCACGAAACAAAAAGCCAACCACCTAACCACACCCCATTTGCTTTTTGATTTATGTTCAAAAAAATTTAGAAAGCTTGACTGGATGATTTATATCACTGCCTTATTTTTGAAGCTGCCTGTCCTTACATACAGCTACACACAAAGCTGGCTGCAGTCAAAGCTCAAGGACACACAGGCTATATGCTTCATCCAGGCTGGCCCCGGAATCCCAGTTAGCTACCCCTAAAATTACAGGGTGTGTAGAGCCTTTGAAGACCTGGAACCTATTGAGCCTCAAGCAGCTGGGAAATGAAGATACTTTTTGTCTCAACAGCTTTTTTTCTGTTGGGGTAGGAAGCAACTGGAAAGTAATCTACTGAAAAGGGCAGCTCTGACATTTGGGTTCTCTGCAGTAGGGGGCTGGAATTGGATGATCTTCATGGTCCCTTCCAACCCAAACCATTCTGTGATTCCATGATGTTATGAGCTACTTTTCATTCCAGCCACATTACTGACTCCTCTGCATCGCTGATCTATTGACTGTACTGCAGTCCAAACCAGGAATGGCTGACACAGCTTCTACACTGCTCTTGCAAACAGAACACTCCTCTGCCAAATACAAAAACCGTCTCATTCACTCCACTCAAACCCTGGGGAAGGACAACAAAGCCATCTCCAAATGCTGGTACTCTGCCTGGACAGCAGATTTCACTTTTGATTTAGCTGGGATTGTACTGAACTGTAACACCGCTCATCTAAAATACCTTCTTCGGGTGATGAACATATTCCAAGGACTTAAGGCCTGCCATGAGACATGCCAACTGGCAGGTAAGCATTTAGCAAAGCAACTGAAATCCCTCCTCAGTTTTGCATAACAAAGCTTTTATTGAGTCCCTTCTGGAAACCTGTTTGTTGCTTGTTTCAGTTCTTGCTTTACATGTGTTTGAGTTACACTCAAACACTAAAGAGTGCCAGGAGACTAACTTAAATACTACTGCCAGCTTGTAGCCCTGAGCAGCCTGATCCAGTGGGATCCCTGCCCATGGCAGGGGAGATGGAACTAGATGATCTTTAAGGTCTCTTCCAAAGCAAAAACCATGCTATAATTCTGTGAAGCAAAAAATTAGTTCCTGTTTACAGCAAGAGCTAACTTTGAAAAAGGCTGCTGCCACGGTGCCACAGGAACCACTTCATCTGCTAACACCAGGTATTGATCATTTCGGCACTGTAAAAGAAGGCATGACTGATATTTTGCTCAGTCAAGTCCTAAGAACTCCTTTGGCATTGATGCCAAAAATGTTGTCTGCAAATCATTGTCTACAAAAACCCCACTCACAGCAGCAGCTTAGCAAAAAAACCTTCCAGTGGCCTCAGGCAGGGAAAAGTTACTCTCATAACATAAAAAGGTTACAGAATGGTTGCCCGCATTGCAATTCCTGACAGATTATAAACTCTGCACTGACAAAATGCCCATGAACCACCATAAGCCCTAGGTACAGCAGCAGAAATCTGCACTGGTATACTCACTGGCAAAGCTACCGCATAAACAATTTGCCACAGGAGGGAGGTAGGATTATCAGAAATCCATGGAACCTGTGCTTTCATCATGCATCAGTTTTCAGCACAAACATCAAAACACAAAAGCACACCACTGTGAGGGACTGGGGGCAGTTCTGAAGGACACTGCAAAAAACAACATGAAGTCAAACCTTGATAAGGAGCAGCTGACACTGAAGGTAAGTTGCAGTGAAATCTGCCACCCCTGCCAGCTCTGACTGCAGTTCTCCAAGCCTCTGAAGATCACTGAAGCATGTGGGGAAAAAAAAAGAAAATACAACATTGAGACAGTGAAAGGTTTAATCTAAACACATTCCCAATGCAGCAACAATGAAGCCAGCTATTCCTGCCTCCTGCTTTTATTAAAACAAGCACAAAACCAGTAGCAAAACACACAGTACAAACCAGTTTGCACCTTGGGACTTGGCATGTGCCTTTTTCCAGGAGGCTGACACCTGCACAGAGGTGAAAGCAGTAAGTCTGTCAACCCACATTACTCTGCAGCCCCATGGGAACCCTACAGCATGGCAGCTCCAGATTTAACTTAAAACACTCCAGACTTCTAGAGCAGCTAACGACCCATTTGTGTTGCACTGCTGGGAAATCAAACTATTCATGTTGGCTAGGAAAGGTTGTTTGGAACGTGTCAGGCTAATGCAGCCAAGTGTATCTGAAACAGAGCTGCCCTTTTTAAACCAAGCTGGAATCTGATGTACTGATAATGCACACCACCTAGTTGGGCAGTTATCTTGTGTAAGTATTTCTTGTAAACCATGTAGTAATACAATCAGCTTTTAATTTGACAGAAACAGAAGTGTCAGTTAATGGAACCCAAAAAGGCTTTAGTTCTTTACTGCCATATGTGTTTTAAAATCAAAGATGTGCATTAAGAAAATAAAATTCATTTTTTGTTACAAGAACTGCAAGTAGGTTGGATGATGTGGTTTCCACATGTCTCTGTTCTTCTTTGCAAACTCCAGATCTGTGTTATTTCCTCAGATGACAAGAATGACAAAGGAGGAGGGAGTTATGTCCCATGGCAGAATCCACTGCTGTGAGCTGCCTCTATCCCTTTCCTCTTAGCAACCAAATTGTTGGTGCAGAGAACCCTTGCCCTCTGCAAAATAACCTTTAACACTAATTTTTTTTTTTTGCTTTTGTCCAAATCCTCCTTTCTCCTAAAGATGGAAAACAGTAGATGGTTTAGTATGGTTTCCTGGGGGGTGATCCCAGCAGGAAAAACACCAAGCCAATAATTTCCATCAACTCAAAAATCAAAACCAGTCATGGCCTGCAAGGTTCCCAGACCCTTGTGCCCATAAGATTCTGGATTCCCTGCCAAGAGACTACCTGTTTCAAGTGCTTAGTGCATTCAATGCTTTCAGACTATGTTTTATTTTATTTGAGACTATATTTATTACTATATTTTAGGCTGGCACACAGTAGCTGCAAAACAGCTGAGGGCAAACCATACAGGTTCCACAGCTGGGTTTTCAGCAAGGAACACACTGTTTATTCTCCATTGCAGATGGGAGTGAAAGCCATTCACAGCTACACACGCAGAAGAAGCTGATATTTTGGAGGAAGAAAAAGAATAAAGCTTTTTTGGAATTCCATATTCCATTTTAGGTTTTTTTAACTGTCAAAATAAGGCACTTTTCCTTTTTCCAAGCAGATGACTGCATTGAAAGGATCCTTTTCAAGTGTTTTGTTTGTGCAAATCAGTCTAGAGATGAAATGGAAGAGGCAGCATAAAACCCACACTGAGAAGCATTACCACACCCCCTTATCTATACAGCTGCAGACAGCAACATGCAATGACACACTGTTCCAAGAAAAACTCTCTGGTTTGCAAACTGATGAAGAATGCCAAAGTTGGCAATGAGAATCCAAAGCACCAGAACCAGGTCCTCTCTTGCTAAATGAAAGGCCACAGAACCTGGAAAATGGAAGAGCTAAGGGGACAACCTCTCTCCCCCCACAAAAACAAAACAAAACAAAACATTGAGCAGGTACATTACAAATAACAGGATCAAAATGAGGGACCCTTACAGGGACACAAAACTAAGAATGAGGCACAAGGCTGTCACACACAAACCACAGAAACAGTGTATTTTACCATAAGCAAGCAGTTCAAGAAGAGCACCCTCACCTAACTCTTACCCCATGCACTGAGAAGATGCCCTCTAAAATGTACACTGGCTGTTCTCTGGGGGAGAACCAGACCCGAGATTACCAGTTTAATTTTAAACTGGACATGAATGCTGTTTTATCACAACAGTCTCTAGAAGGCAGGTCAGGCTAAGTGCTTGACAGCAAAGTACAGCACTCATATTCTGAAGCAAAGCACCTGCATCAGACAAATTGGTAATCCTCATCCTCCCCATCTTCCCACAAACAGGTCAGCTCGCAGCCTTACCGGATGGTGAATTCCAGCAGCTCCTGTATGCCCTGTGGGTCAAGGTGCTGAAGGTTGTAAACCCTCTCCAGGCTCTGATGCAGGAACTGCTGGGAAGGATCTTCATGTGGGGTAATACTGGGAGAGACAGGGGAGGACACCAGCTTTCTACCTGGCAACTAAGCAAGACGAAACACATGCAAACAACAAAACAAAACAAAAAAGACAGAAGTCTAACACAAGTAGTAACGTTGCAAAACGCTGCCATATTATTTCACAATTACCAACTGAGAGCTCAAATTCATTTCTAAAACTCAAGGCTTTTCAAGGCTATATCTTTGTTAGTTAAAGCTCATTTTACAATCCACTTGCAGCGAGAGGTCCTCAGGTTAAACTTCAATACCCCTTTGAGGGAAACATCTTCCTCATCTATTAACTATGACACTGTGAAGACAAAGGAAGTCCAAGTTCACACAAACCACCATTCATTTTATGACCTATGATAAGACTTAGGACCAACTTCAATTCCACCCACACTTCCAGGCAGGAAAACCATGTTTCAAAGCAGCAAGGGAACACATCTCATCCACAAGGAAACCATTCAGATAGGACACAAGCCAAATGTTGGAAGACCTACAGAGGCAAAGTTCCCCTTTCCCACACACACAGTCAGAGCCACAGAAAGCTCCCATAAATACTGTCCTCCTACTATTCTTTCCTAACTAGCAAATTAAGTGCTAGCCTCACTTGAGAGCAACAATACTATTATCATTCTCCCCAGAATATTACAAAATCCATATTGTAACAATTTCACATTTGTTTCTCCTGCCTTAATGCCCATTTTGATATTAGAATCATAGAATCATAGAGAGACCTCCAAGATCATCCAGTCCAACCATTAACCTGCCACTCTGCTGTAACCCCTAAACCACATCCTCCAGCATCAGATCCAGATGCCTCTCAAACACTTCCAGGGATGGTGACTCCAACGCCTCCCTCGGCAACCCATTCCAGTGACTGACCACCCTTAACAGGGAAAAAGTTTTTCCTAACATCTAATCTGAATCTCTCCTGTCTCAGCTCATGACTGTTCCCTCTAGTCCTCTCGCTGCAGGCATGGCATCCCCCACCTCTCTACAACCTTCTTTCAGGCAGTTGTAGAGAGCGACGAGGTCACCCCTGAGCCACCTCTTCTCAAGGCTAAACAAACCCAATTCCCTCAGCTGTTCCTCATACATGTTTTACAGACCTTTTATGAGCCTTGCTGCCCTTCACTGGACATGTTCCAGCACCTCAATGTCTTTTTAATTGAGGGCACAGTACTCGAGGTGTGGCCTGAGCAATGTCAAGTATAGCAGGATGACCACTTCCCTAGCCCTGCTATTCTTGAGAGAGGCCAAGCTGCCATTGGCCTTCTTGGCCACCTGTACACACTGATGGCTCATATTGAGCCAGCTTTCCTCCAGCACTCCCAAGTCCCTTTCTCATGATCAGCTCTCCAGCCACTCTGACCCCAGCCTGTAGTGCTGCATGGGGTTGTTGTTTCCCAAGTGCAGGACATGGCACTTCACTTTATTGAACTTCACGCTGCTCTCCTTAGCCCACTGACCAAATTGGTCAAGGTCTCTCTGTAGAGCTTTCCTACCCTCAGGCAGATCAACACTCTCACTCAACTTAGTGTTGTCGTGGTTTAACCTCAGCCAGTAGCCAAGAACCACGCAGCTGCTTACACTCCCTCCTCCCCGGTCTTCCCCCCCAGCCCGGAGTAATGGGGAGAGGAGAACAAATAAAGTAAAATATGTAGGTTGAGATAAGAACAGTTTAATAATAATGAGTAGAATGAGCTAAAATGCTAATGGATAATAAAAAGAACAAAATCAGTGATGCACAATACAATTGCTCACCACCCGCAGACCGGAGCAACCCCTGAACCTCCCCCCGGATCGGCCCTTCCTGCTTATAGACTGGACATGACATGCCATGGTGGGGAATATCCCTTTGGCTAGTCCAGGTCACGTGTCCTGGCTATGCACCCTCCCAATTTCCTGTGTATCTTCTCACTGGCAGAGCATAAGACACAAGCAAGAAAATGTCCTTGGTTTAGGATAAACACACTTTAGCAAAAACAAAACAACAGTGTATTATCACTTTGAATCCAAACACTGCACTACACTAGCTACTGAGAAAATTAACTCCATCCTGGCTAAAACCAGGACAGTGTCATCTGTAAATTTACTGAGGGTGCACTCAATCTCCATGTCCTGATCATCAACAGAGATGGTAAATTGGACTGATCCCAATATTGAGCCCTGGGGAACACCACTACTGACCAGCTGCCAATTGAATTTAACCACATTAACCTCCATTAACCACAACTCTTTGGGCCAGCCAGCCAGTTTTTTACCCATCAAAGAGTCCACCTAACCAAGCCACAAGAAGCCAGTTTTTCTAGAAGTATGCTGTGGGAGACTGTCAAATGCCTTGCTGAAGTCCAGATAGACCATGTCCATAGCCTTCCCTTTCTCTGCTAAGTGGGTCACTTGGTCATAGAAGGAGATCAGGTTGATCAAGCAGGACCTCCTTTAATAAATCCATGTTGGTTGGACTTGATCAGGCAAGTCATTAACCGTCTCCTCCTGGATCATGGGGGCTTTGCTCATCTCCCCATCACCAACTTCTAGCTCTAGGAACTGGGTATTCTGAGGACAACTGGTCTTGACATTAAAGACAGAGGCAAAGAAGGCATTGAGTACCTCTGCCTTATCCGCATCCCCTATCACTGCACTATCCTCTGCATTTATCAGCTGATGGACACCCTCCTTGACCCTTCTTTTGCCCCCAGTATATTTATAAAAACTTTTTTGTTGTCCTTGACTTTCACAGCTAAATCAAGTTCCAGCTGGGCTTTGGCCCTCCTAATCTTCTCCCTACATGACCTCTCAGCATCCTTATAGTCCTCACAACTTGCTTGACTCTCTTCCAGAGATGATACATTCTCTTTTTCTTCCCAAGCTCCAGCCTAAGTTCTCTGTCTAACCAGGCTGGTATTTTTCCTTGACAACTTGACTTCCTACACATAGGAACAGCCTGCTCCTGAATGTTAAACAATTCTTTTTTAAAACACTCCCAACCTTCCTGAACTCCTTAACCCTTCAGGACTGACTCCCAAGGGACACTCCCTTAATCAATGTCCTAAACAGGTCAAAGTCTGCCCTTCAGAAGTCCAAGGTAAAAGTTCTGCTGCTAGCTCTCCTTGTATCACCCACTATTGAAAACTTAATCATTTCATGATCACTATGTCCAAGATGTCCACCAACCACCACATCCCTCACCAGCCCTTCTTTGTTTTCAAACACCAAGTCTAGTACACCTCCTCTGGTCGGCTCATTTACCCGCTGTGTTAGGAAGTTGTTTTCCACACACTCCAGGAACCTCCTAGGCTGATTCCTCTCTGCTGTGTTGTATTTCCAGCTGTGTTGTATTTCCAGCAGACATCTGGCAAACTGAAGTCACTCACAAGTACAAGGGTTGGTGACTGTGAGACTTCTGCCAGCTGTTTGTAGAAAATCCTATCAATCTAACTGCTTATCCTGGTTGGATGGTCTATAACAGACTCCCACCGTGATGTCTGCTCTGTTGGCCTTCCCTTGATCTTAATCCGTATGTTCTCAACTTTGTTATCCTCACCATTGTCAATCTGAATGGTGGTGCTTGGGAGAAAAAAAACTTTTGGAACTGAAGTGTTACATACAGACAATCATGGAAAAGACCAGCAATAATTGTAACAGAGTAGCAAAATACAAATCAAAGTGGCTCAACTTACTCTTAACGCAGGGACCAGATGCGAGAGACTGTCCCGAAGATACGCGTAATGTCTGAACGTGTGGTCAGAGAACAGGGCAGGCATCGTTGGGCAACTTTTAGCAGCATTAAAAATCAGAACCAGAACAGCAATGTCTATTGAAAATGGATTGTTAAAGAAAAACAAACAGCAAAAAGAGCTCCTTGGGGACGGGAATTTAAAACAACAGCAACTCAACAACCCTTTCTTTGCTTGGGATTTGTCTAGAAAATTCTTTATAGCTGGAAAATACTGAGCAAAACCCAAAGAAACAGCTGTCTGAGCAGATGAAAACCTAGTCCAAAGTGCAAACACCCAGGATGGGCCATACTGGAGGAAGCACGCTACTGCCAACATGGGACAGCTCAGAGGCAACACTAAGGAAAGCATCACAAATGCAGAACATGCGCATTAGGTGAAGTTTCACTCTTCCTCAAAGCTTACACTGTGCTGATCAGTTTGAATCACAGAACAGTTTGGTTTGGAATAGACCTTAGAGACTGTCTAGCTCCAAACTCCCTGGTATGGGCAGGGACACCTTCCACTAGAACAGGTTGCGCAAGTTGTTTACTACCCAAATGACATCTAAAATTATATATTTATTGCCAAGTCTTTGAAAATTGCTGCAATTCTTAAGATGCCCTGAAAAACATCCTTCTTACAGAGACTAAAAGCAACCCAAAGAATCAAACACAGAAAGATTATTCTGGAATACAAACCACATTTTCAGTCTGAGAGCCCTGGAAACAGAGGGCAGCCAAAGGCTTTCATAGTTAGCCCCAAAGCCTGGGGCACACACCTGCAACAGGGCTGACTCCAAGCATAAGCTCTCTAACAGGAGAGCATGAAAGGACCCCAAAGCAAAGTTTACAATCATTTGGGCACTCAGGGAAGAAGCAGGTTCAGCCATAAAAGGGAGTGAATCCACTCCTTCACCTCCTGAAAAATCTTCTGCATCCATGGGCTGCCAAGCCAAAAGGTTTCCACTTTGCAAATCACTTTCTCCTCTTTACTCAAAATCCTTTATAAATCTTCAGCTGAAGATATTTAACTAACCCAGTTCAAATTTGCCAGGTGCTTTGAATCAAACAAAACCATGTTTTTAATTATCAGTTTACCCTGGAAGCATATCATTCAGGTCTACTTTCTAGTTTCTGGCCTGCAGGCCTGTCTTCACATAGAATGTCTCTAAAATTTGGTGGCAAGTTACCTCCAAAACATTCTCTACAATAATAATCCATGGTTCGGGGCAGATGCATTGATTTAAACAACAGCTTTCTCCCACCTGCAATGTTCCTTCAATTCTTAACTCGGAGGACAACTTTACTCAAATTATTACTAAACCATCTAATTATGGATTCATCTTTCTCTCCACCTGATTCTAACCCTTTTCAATTCTCACAAAGTATTTATTTAATCTGTACAGAACTTCAAGCCAATGGCCTGTGACTGGTGAGAAAAATAAAGAGCACCTTCTAGAGAAAGATTTCATTCCAATGTGTCTCAGCATGCACCAGAAATAACATTACATTCCGTAATCACATAGAAGGGAAGAAAGGAGAAGAACAACAGAAAAATGCATTTCCAAGACATCTCCTATCATTGAAGATAATGGTGTAATAAGAATAGTTTGTATTCCACAGCTCCAGAAGAGCTAACCTCAACACAGGCATTTCTGATTTTGAATTATCTCAAATTGTTGACAAATTCAAAGTATTATGGGGATTCAGGCAGTGCTGTACTAAGAGATGGTGCTGTTCTATACACTGCACAACAGTGAGGACAGCAAAAGGTTTACCTAAAAAGAAAACAGATGAGGAAAACCACTCCTCTTATTTAATGGCCAAAATATCTTCAGAATTAGTGCAAACTAGACAAATGTTTTCATGTCAAAGGACTCATTACAAAGCCCAAACCTTGACAAATTGCTTGATTATACATCACAGCATTAAAAAATAAGGCCAATTATAGTACATTGGTATGTAAGAAGATGGTTCCAGCTAATTATTCCATCACTTGCTGAGTAATAAAACTAAGCAGCAAAAGATTCAGAAATAGCTACAGGACTGTCTGCTACAGTTTGACACAGTTTAAGAAATGTGAGCATCAGGAAAATACGAATAAAACCTACTACAGTCAAAATCATAACTGACTTCATGAAAAAGATACAGGCTGGGTCATCCATGTCTGGCTCCGGAGTGTCAAAGAACGGATGTGTGCTCAGCAGCTCTGGGACTAATGGAAGCACCAGAGTGGGATGCCTGCTTCCCAGGAACTTCAAGCACCTGAAAATACAGATTGAAGTACTTCCTAGTAACATTTAAAATGCATTATTACTTCATGTTGCAGCAGCACTTTGAGACATTGGTCAGCAACAAAATCCTGCTGTCCAGGCTTACCCTTTCTTCACAATTGAGTATTTTCACTAATATTTGATAGGATCCAAGAAAACTGAAAGGACAACTTGAAAAAGCATGCAGTTATAAAAATTGCGTATTTAAACTATCTATGAAATACTTAACACCTGGAGTTATACAACCCAGGAAAAGTTTTTATACTAAATGCTAACAAATGAGTGTATTTTTTGCTTCAGAAATAAGGGAGGAAGGAGGTAAAACCCCCAAACCTCTAACCTCCACCAAACTCCAAAACCAATGTAATAGTACACTGGAAGTCAAAGCAGGCTAAAATAAGTGTTTCCATTAATACTCAAGAACTCCATCTCAAACCATGTGTGCAGGAGCATCACTTCCTTTGTTGCTTCCATTAAACAACCAAATAGATCCCACACAAACATTCACTCTTTTTGCTTAGACAGAACAATTCTCTCCAATAGCACAATGCCACATGGCCAATCCACTTGTCATAACTGATATAATCAACTGCTAGCAAATATTACTACTTAACACAGTGTCAAGTAAGCCCAAAACAGTTGTGTAGAAGAGGTGAGGTTTTAAACCGAAGGCTGAGTTAATCTTTTCTGGGAATCCTTTGAGTGCTTGCAATAATGGGATATTTCCAGGAGTGGTCATCGGTTTTGCATTCCCAGTATAAGTATCAACAGCAAGAACAACAGAGTTTCCATACCAGTCATGAAAATGTACATATTTACAGAGTAACAGGATTGTTGTGTACTTGCAATACCTGTTACCTCCTTAGCGAGCTCAGTATTTCCTAGCACCTCACTTATTAAAAGGGATAGGGAAATAAGTAGGCACATAAGGACACTGAACACACTCACTTCCATATGGATTCTCTGTCTGTGGGATACTTGGTCAGGTTTTTCAGCAGCTCCACCAGTGCAAGATGGATGCCTTCTTTCGTTGAAACATTGGTGCAGCACAACAGCTCATGAAGTGCTTCCCGAATGTCCCTTGAAGAATCCTAAAGTAAAAACCCAACCCAGACACCATTGAGTGCTGAGAGAGATGTGCCTGCACACACATTTACTTTAAAGGTAGCAGTTTCTGTTCCTTGGCTGAGTTAGTAAAAGAGGCCTGTGAAAAACAAGGCATGTTTCCAGTGTCCAGAGCTAAGCACAGATGAAGTGACAGACCAGTCAACTGCTGCAGGGTCTCCCGGTCTCATCCCACCACGTGCTTCATTTATTGGAATGAATGTGAACTGCTTCATTGCTGACTTTCTTGAGCAGAGCAAACATCATGACGTGGTGACGTGAGAAATATGCCCTCAGGCATAGGCAGTAAGAGAAAAGGAAGGTGTTGGGTAGTAACTCAGTAAAACAATGACCAATGATGGTTTTATCATCTTTGGAGAAGTCTTTTATTGTTCAACAGAGGGAGGGTAATTCCACAAGCCTTTAATCTGGTCACCAGGCCCCAGTGGGTCTCAACTTTATTGTTCAACATAGGGAGGGTAATTCCACAAGCCTTTAACCTGGTCACCAGGCCCCAGTGGGTCTCAATAAGCATTGAGGACATGTCAATGGCTGGACAGACTAAATTATTTTTAGTAGTGCCGTGGCTTAACTCCAGTTTAATTAATTACATTCATTCTGTCAAAAACCACCTTGACATTCCATAACAGCACATTATACTCCCTTGCTATCAGCATTTGTGTGGCACTGCTGGACACAATGTGACAATTTGATAGGATACAAGAACTGGAGACTTTTCAATGGTGGATTTTTTTTTCTTTGTAATTATAATTTGCTAAGTACGAACAGCTCATTCATCATTGTCTTACATGAAAGAAGAAATAGCAAACTTCTTGTAAAGGCTCTTAAATTATGGCCAACACACACAAATGATCAAAGGGGGAAAGCACAGCCTCTCCTTGTTTTGGTGGTGGAAAGCAGGTTATGACCAAAGAGAAGACAAACTCTAAGGGCTGCACTGAAATGCCTGTGAAATACTCCAGACTGCTAATACAGCCCACTGGAAGTGCAGTACAGAGACAAACAAGGCAGAAGACCATGAAGGGACAGAGATGAGCACAACACAACAGAAACTCACAGACCACAGGGAAAGCAAAATCCAGAGTCTGGTCAGAAAAGCAAGTAGCAGCTGGTAGAGTTATTCAGATAAAGTCAAAGCAGTGGGGTGAAAGCAGAAGTTACCCCCACACCCATCTGTTCCATATTTACAATATTGGAACAAATTTAGGCACCAAAGTTAACGTTGTTTTTCCACATCCTTTATTTTGGTACTGGAAGATGGATTTTACGAAAAGCTAGGAAGCACTTTTCAGAGACAGACAAACCCATGAAAATGTTAGTAATTCCCACACTTAAACTATCCTAATACCCAGTAATAATTATATTATAAGCCACAATAGATGTAGGATTTATCATTCATGATAAGCAAGCACAGAAGAATCCATCATAACCTGGACATTTTCATACCTTCATGCACAGATCCCCAATTGAAACAAATGGAAGTAATTTCATAAAAATGTGAGGCACCTAAAGCTCATTGTTATGCTCATAAATTCAGATCATGTTCCACAGCATTTGTTACAGACTGATAAAATAGGTTTAGTTAGTTTGCTTCTTCCTGGGGCACACCTGAAAGAAGCCCTTGCTGCCCTGGGTCAGGCAGACGGAGGTGAAGAGACAGAAACAGTGGATTTGCAGGACTTCCCAAGGCTGGGACACTTCCCAAAAGAACTAGAAATTTACCTACCACATCCAGCAGGTTTAAGAAAACACACCTCAGGGGCTATAGCTCAGCAAATAAATCAGGTCTGAGGGGAAGAGGTTTGACACAGTACCATTCAGACAGCCAAAATATCTTCCTGGATCAAGATCATCAACCATGAGCAGCAACTGACTCATGGTGTCCCCTGAATCCTGGCTGACCACAGACTGTGAGGATGCTGGTTGGAAAACCCTAAAATTATACCACAAAAGACTAACAGACTCTCTGAACAGTCAGAAGAGAGGCCTCAGGTCCATGCCCCAGCTCTGCTTTGTGGCCAAAGGTGTAGCCAAAGCAGTTGAACAAAAGAATCAAAGAAAATGAAGTTGTGTTCAATATAAAGGGGCACTGAGTGCTGGACCATAACACAAGACAGAAGGAAACATGTGAGGCAAGAACAGAGTGATCAATGGAAGAGTTTTTATCTAAACCCCATCTGTTTCAAAGAAATCTGTTGTTCTCTGGATTATAAGCTACTATACCTTAGGAGCCTTTGGGGGTGTTCGATGAAGAGCAAAAAAAACCCAACAAAAATGGTGGATTTGCTCTCAAAGGAAGGGATTGCTTAGCAGCACATCATTAAGGACCCCAAAGAAAGCAGAAATGAAGTTTTTTCCCCCTCCTCAAGAATTTCTTACCTCCAAAACAGCCAGCACAGTATCCAGCTGGTCTTCCCGCAGCGTGATATTGTTGGAAATTTTCCTCATTGTGTGTATTGACTGCAATCTCACCTCCTCAATTTCATCGTTAAACATGTCAACCAAAAAATCCAGGCACTTCTCTGCAAAAGCAGGTGAGGACTGAGCCAACATGCAGAGGGCTTCCACCGCAGCGATTCGAACCTCTGTCAAGAGAGAAGGAGGGAATCAATTGCAAATTCATTAGGATTGCCTTGTTTAAAAGCACACACCACCCAATGGCCAGGTCTCATGCTATTCAAGGACTGGGCTAAGGACAGGAGATGCTAAGGAAATGCTGAGGACAATGCAGCCTAAAAGCAGGGACCCAATGCCACTGGGGACCTTTCCCCAGGTAAGCCTTCAAACCAAAAGTCTCACCTCTAATACAGCCCGTGCTGCGGTCCTAAGCACTTGCAAGAGGGATCTCCAGCTGAAAAATAGGTCTCTAACCCAGCAATAAATATTATATATTTCATAGTGTGTCTTGCAAGTGCAGCATTAACCATAGAGTCTTAAGCAAACTAATATAGTTAATTAAACTCTGGTTGTTTTATTCTTCCTGACATTCTAAGTGTTTGGAGCATCCGCTGCACTTTTAACTTGCTGTGTAGCACTTTATGAATTGCTGAAAAGCCCTAGAGAATCAGCATTTTGGCAGTAAACAGAATGAAATTCCTCTGCTTCGTGACTTCGGATTCCTCAAGAGAAAGGAAAAAGGTGACAGCCAATTATTAAAATGACTCGAATTTAAGTAAAAAAAAAAAGCTTAAGAAAGCATCCAGAGTATATATATGCTGCAAAACATTGCAGGAATTTGATGAATACTCAAATATAACAAGCTTAAGTGGAGATGAATTTCTCTTGCCCACAGCCACCCTCATTAGCTTCTATAATATTTATGTGCCAGGATCATAAAAATGAGAATTAATCTGATGTCTTGCAAACATTATTGTTTTAAACATACTTCTGTTTTTCATTCAAATTAGCTCATCTTGAAAACATTTACTTAAACTCTTGTGTAGCTTTTAGACCTATTGTTCTTACAGAATATGTCTGACTCCCCATGATTCAGATTAAGTAAAAAATGCAAAGCCAACAAGGCCTCTGCCTTCGTTCCTCAGTAACGAGGCTTTTGTCACAACTAGGAGTCTCTGCAGTCATTAAGCCCAAGGCATTAAGAGAAGAAAAATATTTTGCCAATATAGCTCTCATAAGCTGACGCACTAATTCAGACTGACGTTACAACATGAGATTAAAAAAAATGAAGCAAGTCAGGGAGAGCTCAGCAGCATTCAAAAATGCTGCAGTGGATGGAGAGATCTACATTCTTTATATTCCACATCAGTCCATTTTACCCACATTCCTCAATAGCAACAGACTGCCACAAGATCTATGGCACAAGAAACTGGAGAACATGTTTCACAGGTCAATGGACTGAAGCAGTGAAAAATATTTTACTGTCAGTCAAGAAAAAAAGAAAAAGATGCACTTTAAGCTTCAGGAATAGTTTAGTTATTAGGAAAACATGCTTTTATTTGCAGGAGTCATGCAATAACAATAAACCAACTTTTACAACCTGACCTACAGCAATATTTTTGTTATGGTGGTTTTGTACTTTCTAATTTAACCTCTTCCTTCCAGTATCGTTAAAGGCAAATTAAGGAATAACATTCAGAGCTTGGCATTTTCATGGTTCTGTGCAAATAGCAGCCACTCTCAATAGACTTAAGAAATATAAATTTTCATCTATGGGAAACTTGTGCTGGGAAGGGTAGCACACAGACTTTCCTGAGGCCATCAACATGGTCAATGCTACAGCCAAATGTACAAGTCCAAGAACATCTGTGTTCCAGTTCGACACCTACAATTCATGCTCTTCAAAAGAAGAGATATAATCTGCTGGAAAGAGACTATGGCCTTCAAGTCCATCATAGGAAGACTACAGGAGACCAATACAACAGCACTTTAGAATAGGTAAATGTGGCCTCAGGACATATGTATTTCAGTAATAAAAAATAACTATCAGTAACACTGATAAAAGCATAAACAAGACCTCACCTGAAATTTAAGTACCTGAAAACATACAGATCTGGCCACTGATGTTCAAGAAAAATGCATTCTACCTAGCCAAGAGGAAAGCTTTTAAAGCACCAGAGGCTAAAAGGAGCCTAGCCTCTTCACCTCTTACAAATGAAACCTATTAACTCATTAGGGAAGACAGTCCCCAAGAGAAACAAAACCTATTTAATCTGAAACCTACCACTGGCTAAGAACAAATGGGTTTAAATTGGCTATGGATAAAATTGGGTTGGAAATTAGAATAAGAAAACTTGTGTTTGTTGCAGCTGTAGGATAATGAAATACTTTGAAAAATATGTGGGTTTGTTTTCACTGGTTCTAACCTTTGTTAGGATGGAAGTTGTGACATTTACAAAATGAATGATTACAAATCTGATCACAGAATCATAGAATCAACCAGGTTGGAAGAGACCTCAAATATCATCGAGTCCAACCCTAAATGATGAGCAGTGGCTGAGGAAGGTGAGGCTGTTTAGCCTGGAGAAAAGGAAGCTCTTATTGGAAAGGAATGGAGGACCAAATTGCTTTCTATGACTACCTGAAAGGAGGCTGTAGCCAGGTGGGGATCGTCTCTTCTTCCAGGTAACAAGTGACAGGACAAGAGGAAACAGCCTCAAATTATGCCAGGGAAGGCTTAAATTGGGTATCAGGAAAAATATTAAGGTTGTCAAGCATTGGAACAGGCTGATCAGGGAAGCGGTGGAGTAATCATTCTGGGAAGTGTTCAAAAATCATGTGGATGTGGCACTTAGGGACATGGTTTAGTGGTGGGCTTGGCAGTGCTCAAGTTAACAATTGAATCAATGATGCTGGAGGTCTTTTCCAACCTAAATGATTCTATGACTTTTCCTCCCTGCTGAGAAAACACCAATTTCAAACAGTAGCAACTAACACAGCCAATTTAGAACCATGGGCAACTGTTAGAGTGGATAAAAAAAATAACCCCAGTGGGTTTCTGCATAACACAACCACCCACTTCTTACCAAATATATTACTAAAATGTTACCATTTATAGGAAGCTATTTGGTTTTGGCTACTTAGTTGAACATTTCTGTCTAAAATTCTGTGCAACACTATAGTAGGCGATGAAACAACTGCCACATCAGAGACCACAATGGAATAAACCACCACCATACCAAAGTTCACAATTCACTAAGAACACCCAAACACAATGGTCAAGTAATCTATTTTGACCAAAAATAAAACCCAACTAAAACCCAAAGCTTATCAGCCAGCACACATCTCCTCCTTGAGCTATTCCATAGTAAGTTAACACTTACCATACATCTCATCTTCCAGGCCATGAACGAAAGCCCCACAAGCTCCCGATTCAATCAAGTTTACAGCACCAGTATCAATTTCTTCTTTGGGAGCATCATCTCCCCATTTCCTGCCACTTGAAAACTCCCCAGAGCTGTAGAGTTCCTTGGCTCGTTCATGTGCAGTACGCTTCCTCTGCCCAAACAGGTTTTTCAGTTACAACCATGGTAAACTTTAAAAGATGACTGAACAGAATATTAAATGGCTGTATTGGATCTGAAAATAGATGGAGCTGGAGGCCTAGGCACTGGCAGACATAAATGCTAAGAAAAGCAAATAGTACCTTCTCTTCTATGGCTATTTCTAATTGCCAGTAACTCTGTACTTTTGACACAGGGAAAGCATAATAAGTGTATTTTAACTAACATATAATAAATAACATCCATTGTTATACATAAATAACATATATAAATAACATCCATTGCAAGAACACAGTGGGTCAAAACAAAGGCCTATTTAAGTATCCAATAACTGATCTGCAAAAACAGATGCTATCACTTTGCAGTTCAACTTGTTAAATCATAATTAAATACTGTAATGACTATCAATACTATCCAGAGTTCAGCAATGTGTAAAATGAGATATTCACTCAGCATGTTTGCTAGTCCACCTCCTTTCCCCCCACTCTAAATAAAGCTGTGCAGCACTTCAACAGCCTTTACAAAGCAGCCCACAAAAACTAGCAGCTTCAGCTTCACCGTTCTTTTGTAGACAGAAAAACTGAACATCATAAACTCAAGCATGTTGCTTAAGGAAGGAATTTTACTGAAAAAAATTTGCTCATTAGGGCTCAGCAGCCTTTAGCTACTCATGTCTCTTGAAATGTCAATGTCTACTGGTCAGACCTTGCAGGATGTTTCCATAAGCTTGCTCCAAAAACTAGGATGCAATCCTTCTGTACACAACAAAGAAAGCTTTTAGCCCAAAGATTATCAGAACACCACAAAGGTTTACCTCTCAGCTGCTGCAAAACCTGAATAGCCTAGAGCTGTTTATGGCATGCTCAGCTAATGAAATCTAGAACTAGCAATTGCTTCATTGACTTTAATCTAA
Organism: Acanthisitta chloris; assembly: GCF_000695815.1. Classification (NCBI taxonomy): domain Eukaryota; kingdom Metazoa; phylum Chordata; class Aves; order Passeriformes; family Acanthisittidae; genus Acanthisitta; species Acanthisitta chloris. The sequence goes on from NW_008650872.1 coordinate 44,697, forward strand.
AAGAAAACTTGTCATCATCAACTAATTCTCAGCAGCCCTGAGGCAAGGACAAGGTAACCAACACACTTGACACAAACATACCTCTTGTGCGAGTTTAGTAACTACACACAGAAAAACAAACCCAAACACTTACCCTCAGATCTGACATGAGCTTCTTGTCAAGGGTCTGCTCTAAGAAATGGAAGCTAACTTGTTGCATAGAACCCTAAAGAAAAAAAAAACCATAAGAAACAGAATTATTCTTAACTGCATCATATAATTTCCTGACTTACCCCAACATGATGTCCAACCTTATCCAGTTATTCTAACAGCTTTACACAATGCCTGATGCTATCATACACCAGACTCTAAAGAAAGTGTACTTAAAACAGCCAGAGCATTTTATTTTTCCACTGAGGTTAATGTGGCTTTTCTTGAATTCAGTTGGTTTGCATGCCCAGTGCTGGAGAAGTAAGGGCAGGGAATTATAACAAGCTGAGAAACTTTTGGGTTTCCTCAACCTCTCTCATTTTTTTCATCTCAGAATTCTGGCAAAAATTCACCTATACAGGTTTTAAACTTACTTCCATTTCTCCTCAAATATCTATAAAAAGAGTAACCTAAGAAGAACTATTCTCAGATAAAGAAGAAAAGAATGCAACTTACCAACAACTTTGCAGCTTGTACTCTAACAACCCAGGAACCATCACTAACCATATGACAAATTTTTCCAAAGGCATCATCAACCAAGCGAATTTCTTCATTAGAGGAAGCAATAGGGACGATGCTAACATAGAGACACACAAATCAGTTTGTTGACTGTACTCCATGCTGGATGGCATCAAGTAAGAAACAACTATGCTGAACTTCTATGGATGTGTAACAGATAGCAGGAACCAAAACTTAGGGCATTCTCATCAGGCAACAGCAATTTGTACACATCAGTTCCCTAACAGCTACTCCTCAGCCTTACTAGCACAAAACTCAGGATTAGGATGATTCCTTTGCCAACACTTTGAGTACTTTGCATGCAGCACATACCTTTCTGGGTAAAGTTGACTGAGGACCCAAATGAGCTGAACTGCAGCACTGCGCACTTGCTCATAGTCATCTGCCAACAGCTTGCAGGCCTGAAAGAAAAATCACAGTCCAATACACCTGAAGGATCTCCACCTGAGCTGTCATTCACTTCCCACAGTGCAATCAGCATCCTTATCACAAACCACTTAGATTAAAAATCAGGATGTGTTCAGTTCTCCTTTCTATTCCCTAGTATTTCCAAGTTCAATCAGGCAGACTAGTCCTACTGGAGTCAATCTGGCACATGCTGTAAAGCTCCAGAACTGCCTGTATTATGCAGGAAGGATGAAATGTGAGTCTGCAACAGAACTAATTTGATACAGGCTTCAGCTGCACAGCCCTTACTGACAGAAAAAAATACAGGTTTCACGGGTGGTCTCCAATAACAAGGGTTTAAGTCTTCAAGTCTATTTAAGACTTTGAAACTATCACTGTCAGATGACAGTAATGATTACACCATGCCTTGCACTTCCCATTACTACCTCCCCAACAAACAACACATATCAAAGCACGTGCTTTAGTATGTCTCAGCATAATGGATGCAAAATGTACTTTTACTTCCACTGCCATAGGACAATTAGGAATATCAGCAACCTAAGGGCAAGATGCTCCCCTGCTCAGGGCCCTCCTCCTCTGTCACAGACTTTAAAAAGAAAGATATTCAAACAAGCACAAAACAAATACGAATCAATACAATGTTTTACCTGACTGTAAATAGCTTGGTGTAGTTTTAATCCTCTTTCATGAAGCTGCAGCTACAGGGGGGAAAAAAAAAAACAACATGAGAAAATATAACTACACGTTTACATGACACATACTAAGTTTACACGACTGTTTTTTCTACTTTGAGTAAACTCAGTTGCCTGCATTTCTTGATAGCTACTATAATTAAAATATTGCGTTATCTTGACCATAAGTATTTTCAATAGTCTTGACTTCAATAAAACTAATTTCACAGACATTCATACTTTGATAAAACGCAATCTATACAATACACTGTCTGTCCATTATCCCAACCTTTCAAACAAATTGTTCGTGTTATCCATATTCAACGACATTAAAACACATGTAGGAATCCTCAAAATAATTAGTTTACTACCATTCCTGAAATATGGATCCAAAACTAGCATTGCCAGTGAGTTTTCATGGCCTGTAAATCTTTCCATTACTGCACCAGAGGAACAGCAAAAAGTGTCCTACTAAACACTGTTTCTATCTGGAAAAGGCAGTAACACGAATCTCACTTTTAAAACAAGGGTTAATATCTGGTTGAATACAGTAAACAAGAAATATTTGCTTTTCTACATCTACTTCTTCAGAGTACAACACAAAATTAAAGAAAAACCCCACAAATACAGCAGCAAGACAAACAATGATCAAGAACCCTAGAAGTGGTTAGTGACCCTGAATTCATTCAGGATGTTTCCATGCTTCAAACGAAAAAAACAGTTTTCTTTGTGCTATAATTATAAATTAAAGGTCATAAATCTTGCTATGGATTTGGCTGAACACCAATGTACAAGTCATGCAGCTACATCAAAAAAAAACTGTACAAAGAAAATTCAGAATGAAATGAGGTTCAGATTGGGGATGAGGAAAGATTCATTTACAGAAAGGGTTGTGTGCTGGTTTGAGCTGAAGTAGAGTTAACTTTCTTCATAGAGGCTAGTATGAGGCTATGTTTGGGTTT
>NW_008650872.1:47777-53606 GCF_000695815.1 Acanthisitta chloris
AATTCCTTGTTTTGCTTTGCTTGTGTGTGCAGCTTTTGCTTTCTCTATTAAACTGCCTTTATCTCAACCCATGAGTTTTTGTCGCTTTTACCTTTCTGATTCGCTCCCCCATCCCCTTGGTGGGGGAGTGAGTGAGCGGCTGCGTGGTTCTTGGCTGCTGGCTGGGGTTAAACCACGACAGGTTGTCAAGCACTAGAACAGGCTGCCCAGGGCAGTGGTGGAGTCACCATCTTTGGAGGGATTACAAAGACATGTAGGTATGGACCTCGGGGACATGGTTCGGCAGTGGGCTCTGCAGTGCTGCATTCAGGCCTGGACTCAAAGATTTAGAGGTCTTTTTCAACCTAAATGATTCTACAGTTCTGTAAGAGATGAGTACAACTTCCAGCAGAGGGAGATCCCAGACAGATTCAAGTGCAATCTGATCTCCTCAAATGCATCCTCCTTTTTTCCCTGGAGTTTAGTATCATTAATTCAAATACCCTTGCTGACCTTCACATTAGATTGTCTATTATTTAAACTTTAAGGGTAACAGAAATTTCTGTACACTCATAGGCAACTTGCACTAAGCAACATTTTCAAATGCATGGTGTTTGCTTGCATTTCTGCAAAGCTGAAACCTTCTGAAAGGTCCCTACACAAAACAGAAACCAGCAAACCTCATGACTTATAGAATGCTAATGAATGTGACCATGGGGCAATACATAAATGTTGTTTCCAACAAACAAACAAAATTCTTTCTGAACATATCACAGCTTCCAGTCATATGCTGCTAGCCTATTGCATATTGGAGCACTAGTGGCTTATTGCAGTCTGGTAACCAATGCTGAAGCAAGAAATACAGATTTGTCACTAAAAGAGTGAACAAATTGAAATGCTGCTTCAGCTACAGCTGAAACAAATTATTATGAATCAGTCAAGTCTCATTCGAGATCCCAAATTGCTCTCACATTTCAAGACTTAGCTTATTTTTCCAGGTAATTTTGACATGCTAAATGGACTTTTACAAAATACATTAAATAATCTCTACCCCAAACCTCTTTGGATTAGTTTGCAGACCCTTACCAGCTTCCTCATAGAACTCCAAACTTTCTTCCACTGTAGCAGCAACACTTACCATGGCTTTTATAGCTGCAGTCCTAACACGAGGGTCCTGGTCATTAAAATGATCTCCTATTATCTTCTGGACATCTTTGGCAGCTTGGCTTTCAGTTTCTTTTGCAACACCTTTTTCCACTGGTCCAAGACAGCCAATTAACTGAAGACACTTATTTCTTACACCATGAGAAGAATCTGTCAGATGCTGCAGAACAAAAGAGCAGAGCAGATGTCACTGGATTCTTACTGTTCTTTCATCCCTTTGAAACAACTAATCACATTAAGTTTCCTGGTAGTTAAAAAATGTTAGTATTATAATAGTTTGTTGAGAAAAAAAAAAAAATTTCAATACTGACTACCTTTCTTTTTTCTCTCGAGGCAGAGACAAAAGTTTCCTGCCCCAGAGGGGCTGCCTTACCTTGCAGGCTACCTCTACCAGCCTCAACCTGACAGACGGATTCTCCGGGAGTTTTGTGCCGATCACTAACAGGGTATCCAGCAGCTGAGCAAGGACTTGGTGAGACTCTGCAAAACAAAACAGTGAAAGGCTACATACCTCTTTACTGAGCTCCTACCAGCTAAAGGATCACAGAAGGATCCAGGTTGGAAGGCCATCCTGAAACCTTATCCTTTCAAGGCCCGAGCAAGCCCAGCTCCCTCAGCTACTCCTTGCACATCATGTGCTCCAGTCCTCATCCACCGCAGAAGTTCCGCTGAACTCAGGAACCTTACCAGCACTAATCTGGCACTGATGAGTTCAAAACTGGATATGGTATTCCATATGTGGCCTACCCAGTGCTGAGTAAAAGGGAGTAACCCCTTCCTTGACCTGCTGGCTATACTCCTGTTTATACAGCCTGATGAGCTGGCATGGTATGAAAAACTCCTCTTCAAACAGGATCCCTCTTTAAGCAAGAGTGTCATGTAGAACAGAGAACTTTAGAAACAGGTGCAACTCTCACATAGAGATGCAAAAACTAACTTTGCACTCCCTTAAAACAAAGACAGACAGAAGGTCGGTCTGAAGAACATTTTCCTCCTCCGCAGAACATGGCATTGTCTGTCGCCATTCACAAAAACAGAAGATAAGTGCTCTGAGTAACAATTCCCAATCACACCCCTCAGGTGTCAAGCCTTGCCACTCTCCTAAATGCTCTGACAGCATGATTTTGCCTTGATCACAGAATCATCAAGGCTGGAGGAGACCTCTAAGATCATCCAGTCCAACCACTAACCTGCCACCTGCCTAAACCACATCCTCCAGTGTCAGATCCAGATGCCTCTCAAACACTTCCAGGGATGGTGACTCCAACACCTCACTCAGCAACCTATTCCAGTGACTGACCACCCTAACAGGGAAAATGTTTTTTCTAACCTCTAATCTGAATCTCTCCTGTCTCAGTTATGACTATTCTCTTTAGTCCTCTCACTGCAGGCATGGCAGAAGAGACCAACCCTCAACTCTTTACAATCTCCTTTCAGGTAGCTGTAGAGAGCAATGAGATCACCCCTGAGCTGCCTCTTCTTAAGGCTAAAGAAACCTAATTTCCTCAGCTGTTTTTCACATGACATGTGTTCTAGACCTTTTCTGAGCCTCGTTGCCCTTCACTGGACTCAAGCACCATGTCAAAAACAAGACTTACTCTCATTTTGAAGTGTGTTGATGGCATCATCCATAATGCAGTCTGGGGAAAATCCTGCAGTCTTTGACAACAAGCCCAGCAAGGATGCAATCTTCAGTCTTACAGAGGCATCATTCTCCTGGAAGGAAACAACACATGTCCTCACTCATTTTACAGCTTGAAGAGCACACAACACTACACACAGGCAGGACCCACGTGGAATTCAGCACAAGGGTCTGAATTCTACTATCAGGCTACTTCCTCCTCCACATGTCCACAGCAAACCCCACAGAAAACGAACCATGCACATTTCAAAATTATTCTTTTACTCATAATTCCTCAAAGTTACCTTCACACTGTTCAAAAATTTCAAGTTTAATAAATTAGGTTTTCAATGTTGATAATGTCAGTATCTTTGCAAGTTTTTAATGAAGCAATAGGAGGACTTTAGGAGACAAAGTGAGACTGCTGGTCTCTTCACCTCTGCTAGGCAGCATGCCCTGTGGGTTACAGAAAACAACTGTTTCTCCTAATGGTGGGGAGGAATCCTGCCAATCCCCCAGAAAACAAAACAAAATCAAAAAGCAATAAAACCCCAAACAAACAAGAAAAATCCAAACAAAAAAAGCCCAACACAGCAAGGCTGAAGGAAAAAAGAAAAGCAGCAGATATTACCTGCATACATCTACTCATTTAAGTAACAGCAAAAGCTGCCACAGGTGATAATCCCATAAATAAGCTTCATCAGTTAATACTCCTTTAAAATTAATTTTAAAAGTTCATGCCTTTGAAAGAGTTATTTTGAGGCTTCTGCAGACTCATGCACACAAGATGTTTGGTCATAGCTGGAAGCTCCCTCTTTCAGTGTGTTGCCAAAGATATCCAATACAGAGTAGAAAGACAAAAAGTCATCTGGATTTCATACTGAGATCTTACCAAGCAGTTATGCAACACTGAACACAGAGGTGCAGAAATATTACAGAAACAAATATTCCATCTTTCAACAAGGGTAGAAATTTTACAGGTACAACTTTTACATCTTTTAGCAGTGTTTAGGAGAGAGACTTCAGCGTCATACACACCATCCAAGTGACAAATGTGACACCAAAGGGAGTAGTCACTTTCTCAACAGAGCTGATTTATGTCTTTTCAGGGTCAAAGTTATGTGCCTGAACAACAGGTACCATCATCAGACTGCTCACATCAGTGGCAGGATTCATGGATTTCCACAATACTGGGGTGTTTACACAGTTGGTGATGTGACTCACGTTCTTTTCACTAAAGGACAACACTCTCCATGAGCACAGATGAAATCCTTGATTCAGGACAGGATACTTACAAAGCCACTTTTGTAACACCACAGACATTATTCATAAGGCTATTAATCAAGTTATAAGCAGCCTTCCACCCCAGGGGGTAATTTTCCCTCCTCCTAGTGGCTCATGAGCAGGAAATTAGTGAAAGTTCTCCTTTAACTTTGCACGTCTGATCACTGTCACCACAGCCAAAGCACCAGCAAGTGAAGGTGCCTCGAACCCCTCGTCCTGACCACTCTCAGGAATCTGGAAAGGACTTTCAGGATCACCTCAGGCCACTGTTTGAAAACACACCATCACTTAGAGCAATACCAGCTCGCAGTATTCCATCTCCCAGCTTTCCCACACACACCACAACAGGCTGCCTGCTCAGCTGTGTTGATTCAACAGTCAGCAGCGCTATGTGAACAACAGGTGGGAAAACAGAGAGAAAAGCAAAAGCCAGGTTATTTTTCTGATCCATTTCAGAGGCCATCGGGACTGGATGGGGACTGTCCTATCAAAATATAAAGGGATGCAGGAGGCTGCAGCACTATCCTGAACACAACAATGACACTTACAAACAAATAAATCACCGCACAACTTCCACTGCAGTTACAGCTTTCAGGTCAGGTTTCCGAAAGATCAGGGCAAGTGCAAGTGTTATGGAGATACTAAGAAACCAGTTCTTCTGAAAACTTTGGCCTTCACTAAAATAATGTCAGCTACAGGACTGCAAGACTTCTTAAAGGCTGGTTTCTATAACAGGCTGTGCACTTGCAAATGTGACTGAGTGCAGATTTAAGAGTCTGTCTTCTAATAGAGGCTACAACACAAACCTAAAGCACAAATAACCTGTGTCACTTGATCAGGAACTCTGTATTTCACAGAACCACAGAATCATTTAGGTTGGAACAACCCTCTAAGGTCATCGAGTCCAACCTTAACCCAGCAGTGCCAAGCCCACCACTAAACCATGTCTTCAAGTGCCACATCTACACATCTTTTAAATCCCTACATAGATTCCACTGGGTTTGTTCAGCCTGGAAAAGGGAGGGTTTTGGGGTGACCTAATTGTGGCTTTCCAGTACCTGAAGGGAGCCTACAAGATAGATGGAGAGAGACTATTTACAGGAGTAAGCAGAGACAGGACAAGGGGGAATGGCTTGACACTGGCAGCAGACTGGCTTAGATTAGATATTAGGAAGAAATTCTTTACTGTGAGGGCAATAAGGCACTGGTACAGGTTGCCCAGAGAAGCTGTGTATGCCCCATCCCTGGAAGTGTTCCAGGCCAGGATGGATGAGGCCTTGAGCAACCTGTCTAGTGGAAGCAGTCCCTGCCCCCACAGTGGGGTTGAAACTAGATGATCTTTAAGAGCCTTTCCAACCCAAACCATTCTGTGATTCCATGATTTTAGAAGTGCTTTTTTTTTCACAACATTATCAATAGCTAAAATGTTTCTCCACTGCTAGAGGTAATTAAGAGCAAGGCAAGGAGCAAACAAGACCAGAAGGAGCAGGCAGGCTTGGCTCCCAGCTTCACCACCTTGTAATAATGTTCCAGCAGGATCCTGACAACCCCTTCCACACTCTCCACTTCCACGGGCTTCCTGGCAAACTGCAGCAGGTACTGCAAGGCATCTGCAGGCGAGGTGGCTTTGCACAGGTCAACATGAAGTGCCGCTGACTTGCTGGGCTTGGTCAGACGCAGCTTCTTAGTGGACAGGTCCTCATGCTGCTGCTGTGGGCAGATGGACAAGGCTCAGAGCAAACCCTGACACCTCCTCCCCACACGGAAGCCTAAGGAAGCTC
>NW_008650873.1:0-128426 GCF_000695815.1 Acanthisitta chloris
GTGTTTATCCAAGTGTAAATGTTGGTGACACTCGTGAAATGCGTTTCGAAGGGGTGTTCAGAGTTGGAAGGGCTCGAATCCCTTTGTAAGCTGCCAAGGTGTTTGTTTCGGTTGGAGTGCAGTTGGCTTCAGATCGCCTATATCCCTGACTCGAGGAGCTGTGAGTCTCCCTGGGTCTGCTGCCCTTCCCCTTTATATACTAGACATGAATATGGGGTGGAATATCCCTCTGGCTAGTTCAGGTCACCTGTCCCTGCTATGCTCCTTCCCAGTTTCTTTTGTGTACATTTTCACTGGCAGAGCATGAGACACAAGAAAGAAAAAGTCCTTGCTTTAAGGGAAACACAACCTAACCAAAACACAGTGTGCTATTAACATTATTCTCACTCTGAATCCAAAAACCACACTGTACCAGCTACTGAGAAGAAATTGACTCCATCCCAGCTAAAACCAGCACAATGAGGATCATCAAGTCCAGCTCTTAGCTCTGCACAGGACATCCCAGAGAATCATAGTATTTTAGGGTTTGGAATGGATCTTATAGATCATCTAGTCCAAACCCCCTGCTCTGGGAAGGGACACCTCCCCACCAGACCAGGTTGCTCAAGGCTTCATCCACCCTGGGTTTGAACACTGCCAGGGTTGGGGCAGCCACTACCTGCCTGGGCAACCTGTGCCAGTGTCTCACCACCCTCACAGGGAAAAACTTCTTCCTAATATCTAACCTAAATTTCCCCTCTTTCAATTCGTACCCATTGCCCCTTCACCTGTCACTGCAGCTGCTATTGAAGAATATTTGGAGTTGGAAGGGACCCATGAGCATAATCTAGTCCAACTCCTGGCCCTGCACAGGACATCCCTGGGAGTCACACAATGTGCCTGAGAGCATTGTCCAAATGCTTCTTGAGCTCTGCCAGGTTTGGGGCCATGACCACTGCCCTGGAAACCTATTCCCAGAGCCAAACCACCCTCTGGGTGAAGAACCTTTTTCTAATACCTCACCTAAACCTTCCCTGTCATAACTTAGTCCCTTGGGCCCTGTCACTGGTTGCCAGAGTGAAGAGATCACTGCTGCCCCTCCATTTCCCCTTGTAAGGAAGTTGGATACAGTGCCCTCTTCTCCAGTCTCTCATCTTGCATTTGAGCAGGTATTTGCCATTTACTCTTTAGGGCTTCATTCTGTAAAGTGGGTTGTTTTCAGAAGGATGAAGGATGATCTAGAAGAGCCACATCAAGGTCCATGGTTTTTAAGGAATTAGAATGGCCTTGCAGGTCTGGCATTTTTCTCTAAGAGAAGGAAATGAGAAGGACAGTCCCATTAGTTTAACATTACTGACAAGAAGAAGCAAACACCTCCTGATGGCTTCAAAAACCTCTGGGAAGAAGGTTATGGGGAACCAATTTGATCCTGGATTTTTATAATGAGATATTAGTCAAAGAAGGTCTTCCCTTGAAGTGACTGCTTTTTTTGATCACAGCATTTCTTCATGAAACTTTGTAGCCTTTTCACAGAAAAGTAATGGAATATCATTTCCTTGCTCAAAGTGTGTCTTAATGCTTCTGCAATGAGCAATTATTAAGAGCTCTGTAACTTGTCATGGTGTGATGAAATACATGAACTGAGAGGGCTGAGCCACCAATGGGACCTGCTGTGCTCAGCCACCATCACACTCTTCACTTTTCTTAATTTTCCCCCTGAAAGGTACTGTCCTGGTTTTGCCAAGGAAGGGAATGAGTTAAATCAATTATAAGATGTATTTAGCTTTCTCATTTTACCTTGGGATTTTCAAAGAAATCACATCCAGTGTAGTTTTATCATACTCTGGATTACACTGATTAGAGTTCTTGGGTACTGGAGATAAGGAAAACAATAATACTAAAGCAGAGCTACAGGTTATTAAATAAAAACAGTTAATAGAACAAGGACAAAAGAGAAACGATGATAGCAAAAGAAAGGTTAAAAAGCTATTGTGCAGTTGTGTAGCCAACAGAAACTACATAGTTCATTACATATGGTTTAACCTGAAGTCATCTTGAAATTCATTACACATAGCACCGTATCTAAAAAACCTGAGTCCTTTGTGACAGGAGTTATGCTAAGGCCTGAGTAGTTTCGAAATTCCAGTTAAAAATTGCAATTCAGGCTGAAGAGCCCAAAGTTATAAAGGTGTAAGATGCAGCCAGTTGTGAGTGCAATTTGTGTAAGCAGCTACCAGCCTGCTCAGGGCAAAGCTGGGCAGCCCAAGGGTCCTTTGCCAGCTGCCACAGGAAAATGATTTTGGACATATTATGAGGGGATATTTTTCTCTGTTTCTTCCAGTTTTGCAGAAAAAAAATCCATATCATATGACTGTAAAATTGCAGGTGATGTAAGACTAACAAGAAACCTTGTGTGGTTAAATTTGGTCCATCCATAGCCTGAGCACATAGGGCTTCCAAGATCTGTTTTGGAATTATGGCAATGTGGGAAAGACTAAAAGTAATGATGAGACAATCAGTATATCTATTATAATGGTTTCTTTAAGACTGCATTTGTAGACTGGCTGCTGTTGGTAACTGAGCTGCTGTGTTATATACTTTTATTTGGCTAAATATTTGAGGCTGCTGTGCAATGTTCATCTACTGAAGCCCTGGAAAGTTTGATGAATATTCAGTGAATACCTGGGTAATAATTTGGGGAAAACTGTGAGAACTCATATACATTTATCTTCACCCCTATCATGTTACAACATATTTCAATGAAGAGATCTTTCACTGTGTCTTGGACTAGGAAAATGGAACATATGTATATCCTTTCGTCTCATAAATGCCCTAAGCACAAGGTGTGGTTAGGTCTCCTGTCTTAAATTAAAATACCAAGAAGTTAGCAGCATCATGCTGGGAATGGAATTGATTTAATTTAGAAGAGTATTCAATGTGCACTAGATATCTGATGTGCGATATTAAACCCAGCTGTTTTTAAAGGACCCCCACTGATACAGATTGGGTTTATATCCATAGGAATAATATTGTAGTTTCCTTCATCCATTGCTGACTTTGCCTTATTGCATACCACTGCTCACACTTGGAGCAGCCTGCTAGCTGATATATGGCAAGTGGCCTTCCTTCCCTCTGTGTAAAGCTCCATTTCAGCTCTAATGACCATTTGCCAGTCTGTTCTGTACTGTATTGTTCTGAATTGGTTTGGTTTGTGCTTTTTTTTAGGCTGTCAGTTCATGTAGTCTGGAGATCTCTTGCCACTCTAGTTCAGATTTTGTAAAATACCATGTTATGTTTTGAGATATATATGAATTATAATTACTAGTTGAGCTAAGAAAGAAGATACCAAGGCATCCTCTGAAATTTTCTGTAGTTCCTTCTTGCCATTCTTGTCTTACAGGGAAGGGCGACATAATGTGCCTCTGCCTGCTTAGCTTTTGCTTGGTAACAGCTGCCATGGAGCTGAGGCATAGCTGCCCCAGTGCCAGGCCAATCTTCATTTCCTTTGAGCATTCCTCAGGCAGTGACCTTCACATGAGCCTGTTTGCCAAGATTACATCATGCAGAGTAATTTAACTGCATGGTCACCATTGTATCCACTACTGTTTGTGGATCTCTGAACAATTTCCAGTAGAATGCTTCCTCCCTCAGCCATGCACATGAACTCTGAATTTTGTCTCATTTTATTTGTACCTTGGTCTTCTGATAGAAATACTGGCCAAATAAATAAAACAGTGGAATTGATTAGTTATCCTGACTGTATCTTTCATCTTCTAGAACAAAATAATTTCTGGGAGAGATGCATATAATCTCTCCATCAGCTTAAGGCTTTTCTTTTAGAAGGATGAAGTAACAGCTTTGATTCAGAAAACACACCAATTTGGAGAAGACTGTTCTTGGGTATGTTAAAATTGAGAATCAGTGCACAACTTATTTTCCTAAGCCCCACAAACACTTCATCAATAAAGATTCTGTAAGAATCCTTATTTGAGGATTGTGGATAGTTATGAAAAAACACAGTTGGGCCAATTTCTGTGGTGTGTACTTTCAAGATTAGACTTTAACCAAGTTTCCTCTCACTGGTATGCAGTCCTGATAGTCAGACTTGGAAGGGGATTCCAGGGAGGGCCATGGTCAAAGGGACTATTAAGGGGCTGGACACATCTGCAGCAGGGATGGGAAAGCTGTAGAGACATTCCTTCTGTATCTGTCTTTTGCTTTCACCACATTGGACAGGGGTGAGTTGAGAGCAAAGATGTTAGTATCCCTCTATCACCAGACTAATTCTGTTCATGAAGCGTGAACAAAATCACATTCCTTCTGTAAAATATATGTGTTGCACCACTCCAGAAAGCACTGAGTGCTCAGACAGTAATACTTGAAACTGGAAAATTGGCTGCTTATGTCTTGTCAGGCTTGATAGGACTACACCCCTGTGATCAGCTGGCCACATTTCAGTTCAGAGCAGGCATTTAAACCCTTAAAATCATGAAGACATGTTTAATGAGGATGCCTAACTTGTTAGCCAGCATTCATGGATGTAGAAAGACAACCAGCACAGACCTGGAAAGAATATTAACTTGTTCCTCTTCATATTTTGTTTGATTCAATATGGGGCAACTGGTATCTGTTTACAGATGAAATAAATGTGGTAACATCTGAAGAAAGGCAGTAAATTTCTTTAACTGAAAGACCCATTGACTTTATGTAGTAAATGTGCTAATGCCCTTCATTCCTTCAGAGTAGTTCATTCAAGCTATGTAATAACAAGAAATGTGTACAGGAAAAGTGAAAACCTGCCATGGTTTGCTGTAGTATTAAAGCAAACTGTGCTTAAGTTTGGCAAGTTATGTTAAAGTGAAAAACACTCCTTTTGTACCTGTCATAGTCTTCAAACACCTGAAACCATACCAATCTATTGTTTGTTTCATTTCAGCTTTACAGTGTGGAAGGAGATTTTGTCTAATGCCTTTTATAGTTTGTTCATGCTTCTTTGATTCAGAGAATTTTTGAGAGGATTAAAGCAAAACAGCCTCTGTCACTGGTAGGAACTTTAAACAGCATATTCACTCTGCTCGGTCCAGTAAAGCCATTAAATGATAAACTATTGATTTTTATAACACAATTAGGGTGCCAATGATTTCTTGAGAAATCATTTTACATTTTCTATATTATGCAGTCAGCACATTATCTGTTGTAAATTGGGGGACAGTGTTCTCCATCTGGAACAAAAACATATTCATGCTGTTCTCAGAATGTACCTGTCTCCACGCTAGTCTCAGTGTTGCAGAGGGTTTTGCCTCTGAAATGAACTGATGGTCTTTATCAGTTTGATTGTGGTGTTTATATATGCAAAATATTTCAATCACTGTAATTTGTTATTATTGGGACATTTTAAGGCTGATAGCTTATCATGCCTAAAAAGCTCTAGTAACTTGCATAGACAGGGATAAAAATTGAAATTTGACAAGCAGCCTCATGATGGGGTTAAAATGGACAACTATCTGAAGGCACAGAGGAATTTCTACATCTCTGCATTACATGGTTTATACAATGAAGGAGAATGCCATAGAATATTTCCTTTTGAGCAGCATAAGGTATTAGAAGGCAAGATATTGCTTGTGATGGGTAAAAATTGACTCTGGTTCTGATATTTCCTGTGTTCTTTTGTGCTGATACACGACAAACAGAACCTTTATTTGTTCTGTTTACTGTGTGGGGCTTTTTTTTCCCTTTTCTTTCCACTTTTGATTTTATTTTTACTGACAAGATAGAAAAAGAAGTCAGTATATAATTTGATGTTGCTCATCCAACTTGTCAGATTTTTGTTTAGTGTTTTGATACTGTTTTTTCATTCAATTATTGCTCATGTTGTTAGGGTTTAAGGTTTCACATGGTATGCACTGCATATAAATCCCTCTGTTGTGATATCTTTTAAATTAATCTTTTAAAATTAATGTTGGGTTTTTCAGAAATGCAAGTACTTGCAAATAAAACTCTTTGCACATTTGGAATACAAATGAAACTACAAACCCAAATAAATATTTTAAGAAACGAAGAACATCTTCAGTTCTCAGTGATTTCCTTTGGTCTGAGGCACTGGATTTCGTGCAACATTCTCCATTTTGGCTTTATGACATTTTTCTGTGAACAGAAGTCTTCACAAAAACAGGTTTTGTGCAGATTTGTGCCCTAAGTTCCTCTTGTCTAACAACCTCAGTGTCCCCCATCTCTTGTGACTCCTTTAAAACAACAGCCTCACTTGTCCTTCCTTTTTCTTCTACAATATTTTCACATTCCTACATCTCTTGTCACTTTTCTTGTATCTTGGCCAGTTTCTTTTTTTCTAAAACTCTTCTTCCTGCAGTGCAGAGCTCCAAGATGTTCAAAGTCCTCTACGTGCTTTTTCTGCTCAGCAGCCAGAAAAGAAAGTACATGCTGTGGTGTGTCCAACAGTAACTGTGCTGAGTGGACAGGCAGTGAGTGCATGTTAGCCTGGCTGCTGCCAAAGGAAATGAATAGTGACTTAATTTCTTCCTACCTTTCAATAATGGCACCATCAATAACATCTGTTGTCCTCCCTGCTGTTGATTTTCATAAAACTTTCAGGAGCTTAATATCTTTGGATATTCCATATGAAGTAAGGCTAAAAAATGTCACCAATTTGGAGAGGAAGATTTGCAATGCTTGACCTAATGTCCTATGTTTCTATATAATACAGTGTATTCTGGAGGTTGTATGACTATGGCCTTTTGCTTATATCTTTGATCTGAAATGTAAATCAATATTTACTGTGTTATGACTGAGTATCTGGCTGTCCAAAACCCCAACATTGCTAAGGTTAAAGCTGTGTTCCCCTTTCAGATACAGTCAGCTCTCTTCTGCTGTAAGCAGAGTGGAAAGGGCAGGGGCCATGTCTTAGATAATTTCTTACTAGATTTGTTTTAAACAAGTTAAAACGGGTGTTTCTATATATTTGTGAGAGGGAGCTGACAAATTCTATTTTCACAAGGAGAGCCTGAACAAACCCAAACCTACTAAAATGAACGTGATATGCATTTCATAAGTTTATGTGCTTGCTTGCAGAGACTTTGTAGTAGGCAATGTGACATAAATACATTGCTCCCTTATAAAGCATGAATTCTCTATGACTTGTAACTGATTCCTCTTAAAGGATAGAAGCAGCATAACCTGAATTACTCTAACTTTAATTTTAAATTAATGAACTAAGCCTTGGGGGTTGCCTGTTGAGGAGCAGCCACTCTCACAGAGGATAGTTTGTGGAGTGTTACATTTATTTACTTCTTACCAGTATGCATTGCTAAGGTGAAAGCACATGATGGTTTTGTGGGCACTGATGATTTGAGCTTTCACAGAACTCTGTAGTTAGTAGTAGCTAATGTAGTTTTTGTGCTTTCATCATTAAATCTTATGAATAAAGCCAAATGCATAGTAACTGTAGACAAATAGGCTATAGGGAATTGCTAAAATAGGAAGTTTTCAGTCTCCTCAACTTCTGTTATGTTATCCATGGCTTGTTTAGAAGTTTGGGATACAGACCAGCATGATTTTAGAGATGGAGCATCTCAGTGCAGGGGGCTGTGTCACAGAGCAGAAGAATTTGAGATGCCAATCACTCTATACAGTACATGTCATTCTCACCTCCTTTCTCTGCATTTCCAATTTTTTTCCCAAGAAGATATATCCTAGAGAAACAACTCTACCTAGGACTGGCATTGTTCAGAAGTTCTGCACACCATGATAAACTCTGTGTTTATTGGCTCAGTTCTTCATGAATGTCATTACAAACCTGGGAAAAGAGATCACATTTTTACCTTGTCCCTTCCCTGGATGAACTTTCTGTTCTTTTTGGACCTTACTGCTAAAGGTGTAACTTTCTACCACAGCTTAGTACAGAATATGCTGCACTTTGATACAACATGAATCTAAAGACAGGGAAGATGGGGAGGTTCTCTGCCCCTGGACAGCTGCTGAGATAAATGGATCTACTCAGGTCCAGCTGATGATAGAAACTGGTTTAGCTCAGCAGTGGCGAACATAGGCACTGATGTCACATTTGCCACTAATAGAGGTTTGGATTATGAGCACTGAAGGTGAATTGTGCTGGACAAAATATACAGCACCTGGCACTTTTGCAAACAATCTTTCATCAGCTTGTCCTTTTGGCCACTTCTCAGCACTGATTTGATGGAATATATTGAGCATAAATCCATGGGGACACCGTTGATAAGATAACTCATTTTCTATATAGCAAAATGCAATTGGACTCCTCTAGCTGGACTGTAGTTGTGTGTGATTTGGCATCTCCTAGGGAAATTAGAGATAATGCTCATCAGAAAGAAAGCTGCAAAATGAGTAAAGAATGATGTGAAGGTCTGAGAACTACAGAAGACAATGGAAAACTTTAGCTGAAGGTGTAGGTTACAGTACAAGTTTTAAGGACTGGTCTTCTGACTAATTTTTGGGTGTATTTTTATTCATACCATTATCCCAAAAAGGAGATGTGTACGTGTGAAATATAGAGATGGAAGAGCTCTGAATAGGAGTAACCTGTCAGATAGGAAGAACTGGATGAACTGAGGGCCTGGAGTAGTCGAAATCAGATGAAATTCACTGCTGTGTGGTGCAAGGTCATGCATTTGGAGACTAATAAGTTGCAAGCTCATGTGTGGGAAATGACTGAGGAAGCAAAAGAAATGCTGAAGCTAAAGAGCAGTGTTGGCAAAAGAACAAATGAGTATAAAGGATACAATTAAATTTGGAAACTAGAAGGACATTTTTAGTTGTTGATGAAGTCAAATTTTGGAACAGATT
The DNA here is from genome assembly GCF_000695815.1 of Acanthisitta chloris. Taxonomy (NCBI): domain Eukaryota; kingdom Metazoa; phylum Chordata; class Aves; order Passeriformes; family Acanthisittidae; genus Acanthisitta; species Acanthisitta chloris. The sequence continues at coordinate 8,815 of NW_008650873.1, forward strand.
TCCTATGAGAGATGTGGGGAAAACTTATTCTATTGCCTTCTAATACAAAACTGTGCACAGGGGTTATTATGATATGGTGGCTTGAATGAGAAACAGACTAAACTCAAAGAGGTTCTGTCTTTTTTCTTAAGAATAAAGTTCTATGTCAATTCACTTTCTTGCATATTTGTCTCTTCCTTTCTTGGGATGAAGAGAACCCTGATCAGCCCCTCATCTTGGATAGATATAAAAAAATTGAGAAAGTATTACACTATATATAAATATTTTTATTAAAGCAAATAAAGATGCCTCATAAATAATGCAGAGAAGGACTTGGGAATTCTGGTGGATGGACATGAACCAGCAAAGTGTACTGTACCAAAAAGCTGGTTGCAGCCTGGGCTGCATCAGAAGAGGTGTGGCTGGAAGGTCGAGGGAGGTGATTCTGCCCCTTTGCTCTGGTGAGAATCCACCTGGAGTGCTGCATCCAGCTCTGGGCTCCCCAGCACAGGAAAGAGATGGACCTGTTGGAGTGGGTTCAGAGGAGGCCATGATGATCATCAGAGGGCTGGAACACCTCTTGTATGAAGACAGGCTGAGGAAATTTGGGTTATTCAACATGGAGAAGAGAAGGCTCTGGGAAGACCTCATTGCTGTCTTTCAGTACTTAAAGGGAACTTGATAAAAAGAGGGAAAGCGACTTTTTACACAGGCAGGTAGTGATAGGACAAGGGGAAATGGTTTTAAACTAAAAGAGGGGAGATTTAGATGTTAGGAAGACATTCTTACTCAGAGTGTGGTGACACTGGAACAAGTTGCCCAGAGAAATTATGGATGCCCCATCCCTGGCAGGGCTCAAAGCCAGGTTGGATGGGGACCTGAGCAAACTGATCTAGTGGAAGGTGTCCTTGCCCATGGCAAGAGAGTTGGAACTAGATGATTTTTAAGATAAGATCCCACTCAAATCATTCTATGATTCTATGATTTTGTCATACCAAGTCCTGCTTATTCCTCAGACCTTGCATGTATCTTCTACTGCTAATTCTTTATTTAATCTAAGTAAAAAAACGTAAACTACTTTCTTTGCAAAGGCATCCTGCCACATACAGGGACAAGTTTGTGGGACATCTGTTTGCTCTGAGGAGCTGGATATTTGAGAGTAATTGATTAATGGATTCACAATGTTTCTTCATACCAAGTCCTGCTTATTCCTCAGACCTTGCATGTATCTTCTACTGCTAATTCTTTATTTAATCTAAGTAAAAAAACGTAAACTACTTTCTTTGCAAAGGCATCCTGCCACATACAGGGACAAGTTTGTGGGACATCTGTTTGCTCTGAGGAGCTGGATATTTGAGAGTAATTGATTAATGGATTCACAATGTTTCTTGTAGCTGTGCCACCACTGCAAAATGAGAGTGAAGGATCAAAAAATGCTTGGCATCCATCAAGGCCAGTATGCCAATGTGCAGAGAGCACAGCAGGGAGAACAGGACTAGCCAGTACAAAATGCTTCTTTGCTCTTGTATCTTTTTAAAAGATTCTTTTTGTGTTTCAGTCCTGTGCAAAGAGCCAGATCCCCATTTGTAGCTGTGTGTGAAGGTGACATAAAGGCTGTCTTTTATGCCACACATACCCTGAAGCCATCCAACTTCTGCTGCAATTCCTAGTGAGAGCTCACCTCACATCATTTCTCTGCCAGAGTCTATAGAGGCTGTGCTGACAGCTTGGGACTGCAGCACATTCAGGGTGCTTTGGAAATGTCCTGCATCTTGCCAGTGACTGGCTAACAGGCTTTAGGGCTGCTTGGAGCCATTAGAGTAGTGAATGGCAGCTGGTGAGCAAAGCAGGATCAGGCTCAGTGGGGGAGAAGGGTTTTTCTGTATATAGCCTTAGGTGATTGAGGGGAGAATGAGGCCTCTGTCTCCTGTGGCTTCTGTGCAAGGCACGGAAAATTGTGTCAGCATTTCCCCCTAAGGATGAGTAGTATTGCTTTGGGGGAATACTCTGAGGGTCAGTCAACAAAGTCAATTGCCTTTCAGGCCATACTTGGAATGGTTATGTGGGGCCATTGGCACTGAGCTGAAATGTGAAAGAGATCTCTGTAAACAGCTACAGAAATGAGATATTTTGCACTGACTTTTCCTGCTTTTCCTACTGTGATCTCTACACACTGGCACTCCAGCCATGGCAGATGCAAAGCATTTTTGTTCCCTCATTTTCAGTCTGTGGCCATGATATCCACTACATCAGACATGAACACCTATTACGCACACTCTATCACAGCCACTCAGTTCTTTCTCCCAGTAAATATGTTGTACAGATGCTGGCTTGTTTTCTGATATTCTTGTTTATTTGTTTATAAATTTATATTCAGGACATCTAGCTCTGCATTGTTTAAATTACAGACAATGAAGCTAATCCATAACTTTGTATGCTACTTTTTTTACTTCTGTGGTGCATGTTGTATGTTCTGTGGTGTCAGTCATCACACCAAGGCTGTGCTTCTGTACAGAGGAAAGCAGTTTCTCAGACTGTATTTTACAAAATAGCGTTGCATGGTGTGGCTGTGCCACTCTGTGTCTGATTGTTTCTGGATACAGCTTTTCTGGATTCAGCCCTAGTGAAGTTGTCCCGAGGAGCTAATAGGCCCCATTAAACAAGACGTTCTCTTTTGGGGTTGGTTCCAAAGCTCAGCTCCAATTCTACTTCCACCTTCCCAGCTCCTAGAGTTGTGGATGCTGATCATTCACTCATTGTCAGAGTGAAGCACTTGATATGAATAACAAGATCTTGAGGTGACCTTAACGGTACTGTGAGGACTAGCAGAGTTAGACAAATCTAAATAAAGCATTAAGAAGACTTGGAGAGGATGGGGGGGAGAAGTGTCTTAAGCATATGAGAGTTCAATACTCTGCCAGAAGAAATATTGGAATACTTAGGATGAAGTTCTGTAAAGCTCAAGAAGGAAAGATTTTGATACTGAGTATTCTTAGCCAACAAGTAGAATTCAGCAAGGATCTTATTTTTTTTGACAGCTTTTCTAGAGCAGTAGCATTCCTTAGCATCAGCAGTCCCTAAGATATATAACCACCTTTTTCTTTCTGTTTCAAATTTATTTTCTAAACACACAATACTTCACAATGCAAAATTAAGAACAATGATTAAAATAATGGATGATTGCATGAAAATTCCTAGAATGATGTATTGTACATGCCTGGGACTGATCCAAATGTCTAGTGTGTGGTAGCAATGTTACTCAGATTTCTTTCTACCAAGGTCCACAACCCAGTACTCCTCAGCCCATGTGATGCTAAAGAAATCACACTGCAGCAGTGCTGGAAAAGAAGCCAAGGATCTAAGCTGGCAGCAAACACCAAGTGCTGCCCGCACTCTATCCTTGAATGTAGGTGAAGTCTGTGAAACTTGAGAAGAAAAGTGTGTAGTGTTGATATTGCTGCTCCTGCTGCTGCTTTGTATTTGTCCAACAGAGCACTGTCCTCCCACCCCTGCAATCTGCTCTCCGTGACCCTATCATAGATCCGTAACCTCCCGGATGGGCAGGGGGAGGATCCTTCGCCCTTTGCATTCTGGTCCACAACAAAGAAGGACTCAAAGTAATGGGAGTTTGTGAGGGTTTGCCTATTTCATGTCTCATAGCTCCTGATTTGCTCACTGCATTTCCCGAATTCTGCAGTCAGCAACACTTACAAGCAATATCATTGTTTCAATATATGCCCTTACTATACTCCAAGAGCTTCTGCCATAATTACATTCATGGTATGTAACTGTCTTCTAGAGTCTGAAACAACTTATGTTCTTCCTATTTATACATGCTAATAATTTTGTTGGCAGTTCTAAAAAAATAATCTTGTTTTCTAAGTATTATTTCCCTTTTTGAATCTTACCTTGCAAAGGTAACAGGTAGATGCAGAGAAAATTTTGTGCTTAAAAACCCCATGTGGTCCAAAAACTCATAGTCCATAGGATTGTTGACATCACTTGTTTTGCAGATGTATGCTGATGATTTGCAGATGGCTGAGTTTTCATGGCTGCTACATCTGACTGGGGATCAGCTCATGAATTATACATTTTATGTAGTGGTGATGTATTAATTTCACATGATATATAATATATTTACAGATAAAGCATAATTTAATGCACTTCCAGAAATGAACATGAATTCTTTTCACCTCAGAAAGAATCTGAAAGGATTTGTTGCATTTCATAAGAAGCAATAAAAATCTGGCACCTATTTCGAAGATGTACTCCATTAACATACCAGTAAAGTTTTACAATTTTTTTTCATGATTTGATATCTATATAGAACTCTGCAATGTGAGGTTTTTCCTCTGCAGATATATGAGACGTATTTACCTAAAGAAACCAGGTCCCAGAGCTCTCCAATGCTTCCCATCATCCCTTTAGACTGAGTTCTTCCAGCTGCAAGTTATTGCATAACTGTAAAATATTCTGATATTCTATCATTTATCACAAGCTGAGGATGAACTATAATTCATCTTGTTTGCTGAGAAGTTTTAGGAGATGGATGCATTTGCATAAATATACCATTGCCATTTTACTACATTCCACCTTTTCTTAGACAATGAGCTGAGGTGACAAAAGTGATGTATATATTAAATAGCATCCCATGATGGCACATGACATATTTCTGACATTTGAATCATTCCTTATAAGCCACTCATCATGTAAGCTGAGTGTCTGGCTGAGTGCTGGCCAAATGGCTTCTCCAGTGCTTTGCATCTCTAAATCCTCAAGATTTTGATTTCCACTTTTAGGCAGCTCTGCTGTCCGGTGTAATAAGTACCACTGCATTGCCCTGTTTAACTGCTATAGCTAATCGACTATTAACAAGTTGATTTTTTAAGTTATTTTGCTAAGCCAAATACCTGAGTTTGGTTTATATTAATTTTTTTGAGACATAAAATTCCCAATGTGTGCTCTCTAAACAGCTCCCAGAAGTCTGTGAATCCCCACCTTAATTGCAAATCTTAAAATATTATTCATTTCAGTAGAAATTGAAAGTATCCAAGTGTTCAGAATGGACATGTGTTTTTGCTGTTTATCAATTCCTAGTTTCAACAATCCATTCAGGGATCAGAACAGCGGTGATACCTTGTGATTTAAGTGATCAGTGACCCTCTGATTATGCAGTAGAGGATTCCTGAAATGGGCAGGTTGCAATGCTCTAGACAAAAGATTGATATTTTTTCTGTAAACTGGTGACTATAGCAATCAGAATTGGTTTGTCAAAGAGAAGAGTTCATGCTCATGGCCAAAATTATTTGTAAAAAATATCTCCCTTGCAAACAGGTAAATTCATCTCTGTCCTTGCTGGTTGTGATACTCCCTTGTAGAAAGCATCCATCATATCTTGGCTACAGCCAGCAACGTGTGCTGCTTTGAATGGTAGACTAAGCCCATTAGACCTTTATACTTTTTCTTTGGCTAATTTACCCAGCAAATTTCATTATCAAATACACATTGCAGTAATACCTCCTAGAAACTATTACCTCCTTGTCGCTTGTTGACACATTTATAAGGACATAAAGACCTTTCAGTAAGTCTGAATCTTTTCAGGGAAATGGAATTTACTTAATGTGACGGTTATAGGAGCATGGAGATAGAGAGCTCCATGTATTAATCAGTTCATTGCTGCTGTTGCTTCAAAAGTAATTAATCTGTCAGTTGAATGTTTTCTACTCATGTAATCAAAGCTTTCTTTTTTTTTTTTTTTTTTTTTTTTTTGCTGAGGTATCTGCCCCTAATATAAACACAGATATCATTTTCTACAGTACTTGCCAAGAAAACCTTCATTCTTACCAAGTACTTGTAGTATATCACTTATTACATATTTGCACTTGCTTTTTGGTTTAAGGAAATCATACTTAAAATTCCTTTCTCTTAGCAAAAGCTTTAAGGTAAAGGGCTGTTCTACTTCCACCTCTTACAGAGATACTGCAATTTATGCAGAAACTATTTCAAGCACATAACAACTTTCTTGACCCTGTTGATTTTAGTGTAATAGTATGTCTTCCCACACCAGTAAAGCTGTCCACAGAGATTTCTGGAAGCACTAGTGCTGATTCTATAGTTAGGGTCTGCACTTGAGTGTGAATGAAGAATTCAGCCTTTATCATATACAGAAAGTGCAGTAAATCTGCGAGTGTGACAATTCATCTGGATACCCATTAAAATAAATCCATCATTATTTTAGGAATGAACATGAAATGAAAATGGATTTTGAGTAAAATTTAGTGCCTAGTTTCAGACTTTTTTCACCAGACAGAATACTCTGAACTTCTCAAGCTGCATAACCTGAGTGAATTTTTAATTCCTGGATACATTAGAATTTTTTTTAAGAATAAATTATGACTTTCCACATTGTTACTTGTGCTTGTTGAAGTTTAAAGAGGTTGAGGATTATTCTGTAATACCTTCTTCTATATAGGAGCTGCCTCTTTCCTCATGGGTGCTGACTTACTGCTCTTGCTGGTATTAAAGTAGGAGGTGGCCCTGAGCTGGTGTTTTGGAGAAGGAAATGTCTACAGGAAGAGTGAAGAGAGCATGGTTATCCATTGAATATGAGGCGAAAAAAATTCAGATAAAACCAGTTAGTTTTTTGTAGATGTGTGATGTGGAGACACTGGAAAAGTGGCTTACAGTTTCTCCAGAGAAGATGAGTACTGCTGCAAAGGAACTCTGCAATCTGATAACTGAGTAGGTATTAAATACAGGACAGAACAGATGCTTCTTCTCATGCTTTGATGTTTCTAATGACACAGAGATATAATGATCTGCTGGAGGTCGCTGTCACAGTAGTAAAAACACACAGTATCAGGAAAGGTAGTGGCTGAGTGAAGACATGCAGGTATATAGTCTGGTTAAGGAAATGAAACATATCTACTATTAAAGGATTTCCATTTTCAGGGATTTAACAACGGGGTATTTTGTAAACCATTCTTTACATTTAAGCTTGTATAAATAAAGCATCACTTAAGTGAAATGAAACAAAAAGCAAATTATTTTACATCTCAAATTTTTTCTGATCATATACTTTTAAAACACCTATGGCCTACATCAGATTTAATATTCAAAGGTATTTTGTACAGTTCTAATGCTCACTGGTATTGATTTTTCTATCACTATTATGTGCAAAATAAATGTTAGGGTTCATCTCATTTAATTTATATTGATAATACTAATTATACTAGCATAAATGTATATATTTAAAATGATCCATGAGTCCATGTTGGGATGAGTAGGTTTTTGTTGGATTAAGTTAAAAAGGGCTATAGAATTAATTTCATTGAAGTCAGGTCATGGCACTGTGATCATAAAGCTGCTTAAGAAAACTAATTGCTGGGTGATGCAGAGGTGAAGTTATGAACAGTTTTGAGGAAAATAGTGTCCTGGAAATACCACTGAAGGTCTGAAGTATTTACAGAAGATATGCCCTGTGGAAGAACAGTGCCTCTGATGGTGTGCAAAGCCTTGCTCACATTTTAGATTTGATGAATTGCATGTGCACGAGCCCAGTCCCCCCAGCTCAGGAATGCTATTGCATACAGCGCACATGCAGTTCCCTGAGGACCTTTCATTCTTCCATGCTCAAAGCACTGTCCCTCTGGGTGATTTTTGCCTCAGCACATCCTGACTTTGATACATGACAGCTGTTTTATGTAGCTAAAAATCAGGTTCCAGAGATCTTTTATTCAATTGGCTTGGCTTACCAGCCTCTTTTCCCTTCCTGAGTATTTAAGGATTTTAGCTTTTGAGGGGAAGAGGAAGGGAGAATGACATAACTGGCAGCTTTGCAGGCTCTGTGTTATGGTAATGGTAATCATGTATGTCTGTGCCATTCTTCTCTGGCATCAGCTCTATTTGGTCACTGCATTCTCATGGGTGTTTGTCAGCACTGAGCCAGACAGATGAACTTTGAGCAATAACCAAAATGAAGAATGCAAATGTTCTGTATAATTCAGCATCCAGTCTTGCTTCCATGGCTATCAATGGGAAATTTCCTACTGAAATGAGTCTAGATGATTGTATATGAAACATTTCCTGTACTCTGGAAATGCTGAACTTTCATGGAAGTATTTTTATAAATCCTAGCTTCTTCCTATTAATTTCTAGTTGTTCAAAATAGATATTTTTGCCTCATGTAGTCCAAGAAAGTGTGAGGACGTGAAGTATTCAAAAGTCTTCACTGAGCGGTATTAGGACATTGTAATGTGCTGTAATTCAAAATTTTTACTCAAAGCGTTTTTACATATATCTTTAAAAATTTTAAAGCAAATCCATAAATTAATCAGACCCTGTAATCCATTCGTGTGTAGCTGCTAATTTCACTGAAATCTCTCTGGCCAAACTGGATAACATTCTGCAGCATTCAATCCTACATTAGATACTAGTAATTCCAGAATGTTTTACTCCCTTAAATTGTCCTCTTAGCAGGGTGTGTTTGCTGTTCTCACTCTTTTTTGCTGTCACCAAAGCATGCACATCTATAGTCCTGTATCTGAAAACAGTGCATGACATAAAACGTGTAAAGGATTGTTTCTGTCAGTCATTGTTTTTATAAATTCAGTTGCCTGCGACGGTTTGCAAAAGAGCTCTATGATTTGTCTCCTAAAATTTTGTTCTTTGAGCAATTCAACATAGGATCTCCTTTTTCTTAGGCATTTGATGATAAACAATCTTCCTGCCTGCTCCATTGCCTCCCAGCTGATCCTCAAGTTGTTCCAAACCATTCTCTCTGAAAGATGGAAAGCTGAACCGAGTACAAATGGATCTCTCAGGAAGTCATATCACATCTTGCCAGGGGCAGGGCAATTCTTACAGCAAAAAATTTTGCATTTTGCATGTTGGATAATTGACACATGGTACAGCTGCAGAGCTGTGGGGTCTACCTGGCTGTCATGTGGAAGAAGAGTAGAGCAGCTGACACCTCTAGAACCGTCCACGTATGCTGACAGGTAATGGTGACATATGCTTTTTTCTGTCTAAATTTAAGCTTAGCTCTACAATCATAATGCTGAAAAAATATGTATTGCACATTCAGTTTCTGGGTGCCAATTCTATGATCCAGTGTGGTGAATGCAAGGGGAAGATCAGTAAGAGTTTGGCTTTTGTTTACTATCATTTCTACTGGAGAAAATGATTTATTTAGATGTCATAAGCTCAAATTCTGCCTCCACAGACAATTTACACATGTCTTTAGAGATGAAAAATGGAACAAAACTACATGTCCTCTTTGCTCTACTAGAAACTGATGAAATAAAATTACAAAATAGCCCTCATCACCACCAGAGAAATTATTAATAACTGGTTAGGCTGAGACAGAGATGTGATTGGATGGCAAGGAATTCAAATTTTGTTCTCAGGCTCCAGAGTTACCATTAATTCATTAGGGTTGCATATTTTTTACTGAAATTTGGGAGATCTGACACCTCTAAAGGTTTAAATAGTTTTTTTACTCATTACTACTGTAATTTTAATACACTTTCATTAACTGAATTGCTAAATGCAATGGTACTAATTCCTCAGGACACCTGTTCTGCAGAAACTGAAATTAAAGTTAACACCAGAAAAGTGTGAGTAGGTTTAATTCTTATTGAAGTGCCAGCCATAGGAACAGGGATGGATGGGGCTGTAATAAGGGGGTGTAGAGCTGAAACTAAAGTAACACAAGATGACATTCTTAGCTGCTGTGGGGAAGCAGATGGTTCTGGCTTAAGACTTACAAAAAGAGCATACAGTTATTCCTTGCAGAGCACAAACAAGTGTGCAGGGAGCCCATCTGCCACCTAGAAACCTCAGTGCTGTTCCACCAGGCAGCTGCTGGCACTCCCAAGCAGTTAAGAAAACTCCACTGCACTGACACTTTTCCTGTCTTTCTCTAGTCACAGGTTTTGTGGTTACGATGCAGAGACAAAACTTTTGGTGCATTTTCTCTTATTTATTAACTGTGGTGGCCTTCTAGGGAAATTTCCATGCCTCATGGTAGCTATAATCATGAGATATTGTAGCAGGACAGGCTGCACCAAATTAAAAGTTCTGGTATTGCTTTTTTTCACAAATGCTATTTTTTGTGATTATTAATGACAATGAATTTATAGTAATGCAACTACTTGTGAATATTGCAGTACTTAGCACATGGTATCCCTTGAACTCAAAGTGCTTCTCAGAAGAGGCTGAACATTTTCTTTCACAGCTTACTGGTGAACCAAGTGGGGCAAAGGAAATTTCAGCCAGGTCTCAGATCCTTGGGAATCTGAGGTGCATTTCAGGTAGAACCAAATCTCCTTTGTATTTCCTATGAAATGAAAATGCACCACACTGTATAGGACAATCCAGATCCAGGAATTGTGGCCACAGTTGAAAGAAGTGTAATCCTTTTTCCCAACTCATTTTGCAAGTTCAAAGAATTAAGTCAATAATGCCATCACAAAAAAGAGTCTTTGTAACACCCAAGGAACAGTTGCACGTGCCATTGGTCTGTAGTGACCCACAGGTTTATTCTTTGTTACTGTGTTACCTATAAAGGATGAGGGAAGTTACCCAGACAGGATCAATCAAACAATGTTGATAGCACATGCTTTGTTGCTGCAAAGGAACTGTACACACAAATGCATCCTGGATGAAATGAACTTGCCCCAATCATACCTATGTACTGCGCAGAGAAGCAGAATATCTGTGTAAATGTTAATTATACTCTTAGTCAATGCAGAGAAGCAGAATCTCTATGTAAATGTTAATTATACTCTTAGTCAATAGTATGAGGGAGATTTGCAGACAAAGAAATCGCTGTTCACTATGAAATTTGCCACCAACATCTCCTGGAAATCTCTTTCTATTTGATTTTGCTTTGCATCATTTTCAACACCATTCGACACTGCACAAGTGTATGTTTTGCCTCCCAAAAGGTTCATTCATGCAAACTGCTGACCATTCCCAGTGGAAAGCCTGAGACTTTTGTGTGCATTTGTTGCAAACAGGTTTTCCTGGGCAAACAGGGTTTCCCTTTCTGTGCTAAAAACAATCTATTAAAGTAAGGAGCGTGTGGAGTGTGCCTGACCCATCAGTTATGTCCTCATTGTTAGTGTTTTTGTGTGCATAGGACCAACATGTTGCAAGAAACCAGAACTTAGTCTTACCACTGCACTCAGAGAAGTATCTGAATATTCATTAAGCTGGAGTAAAATTTCTCCAGCTGATAAATTTGGCTCTAAAACAACATCACGACTTACAATGTGGTAGGCAAAACAGATCTGTACACCTTCAGTCTAGTGGAAAACTTGCTCTGGAAGAGACAGACTTTCAGAATTGGCACAGCTGTTCAAAACTCTCACAAGAAAAGTGAACAGTCATGCAGGCAGATGTTTAGGGCTGCATGTAGAAAGAGAGGTGAGAGGATTGCTGTATCAAGTATTGATCAATTCTCCACCAGTTGAGCATTGTGTTAACTGATAGTTATGGCAATTCAAAAGGAAATCCTGATATTCATGATGTAGTTTAAGTCACTTTGATCCAGCTCTGCCATATAAAATAATACAAATAGGATAGAGCCTAAATGGTATGTCCTTGTTTAACCTTGCTTGCCACAAGGAGAGGATGAGACATGTTTCCTGCTGTGCTGTACATTTGGTTCCTAGATTTATCTTAAAGCTGATTGACTCCCCATAGTCATAGAAGTACAGCTGAACGTACCATTTTAGATTAAATAAAACTTGAACACTTCTCCTTTATTTACTGAGGTACAAAATATGTGTAAAATGTTTTGTGGTTTCCTTAGAGTTACCATGCAGTGCAGACCTTGCCTCTTTGTCAGACAGAAGGACAAACTGGGGAGGATCTGAGAGAGGCAGTGGCTAGTGAAGACCAGTTGTGAGACTGCTCCCTGTGAGATTTCTCTCTTTCTATCTCTAGATGATATTCCTATCTTTGAAATATTATGGAGCAATACCTGCATCCCAAATCTGACAAAAAAAAAAGAAGATGATGTAATCATTTAGGCAGACCTAGCAGCTCACACACTATGTCTCAAAAAATCATGCCATTTGCTATCTTGCATTTATGCTATTGTACTTCTAAATTGGCTATTACTGGTAACTCAACCAAACCTCCTCAAAAGTGGCTCCACCATTTTCCTACTGGTGGTTGTGGTTTTGCTAAATACTGAAAGTGTTGGGCCCTTTTGCATTGGCAGTGTGATAAATGACTGAGTCCCCAAACAGGATTGCAGTCAAAATTTACAATTTATTATGCGAATTTAAGCAAGCAAACAGCACTGGGTGCACAGGGAGTCTCTGCTCTCCCAACACACACCGTACAGGGCCTGGGTTCGGTTTATAAACTCGCTATTAATACATATTCATGACTGTCCCGAGAAAAGGGGGGTCTTTGTCGGGACATGCTCACTTCGCCTCCTTGAGTCTTCTTGAATGTTTTTTTATCTCTTCTCCCAGCTCAGGCTCTTGAGTAAACACCTAAAAGCATCAGCCTAAATTCAACTCCTTCTCTTCTGGCAGACTCAGCCAGAAATAATTCCTGTCCAGATCGAACCCCAAAAAGTTCCTCCAGGGACTACAACACAGCTTGACAAAATATGGTGAATGCTAAGCAAACAAAACGTCCTTAACAAACAATCTCTATCATTCAGCCTAAATCATTAGTTCAAAATAAGTATCTTTGCCCCCCGCCGAGCACACCCTCCCCCGGGGCTGCGGGAGGCACCAATCTCTGCTCTCGCCAATCTCTAGGCCCTCTCAGCTTTTAATGCTTGACTATGTGTCATACATAGCAGCTTCCAATTCCAAATAAGCAGTATCACCAATAATATAAGGCTTGTATTAACAAAACAATATTGAGGTAGATATATATATAGATAGATAGATTCTAACATTGCTCCGTATTGACACGAATCAGGGGACCATATTTCACATCGGTCTGTGATCAGTGCATTTTGCTCTGTTTATGATCAGCATTGTCACGTTCTGTGTTGGTCAATAAACTGCCTGGAGCCCATGATAAAACAAGAACATATGGTGCTTATCAGCATTTCCCTGCCATTCTTCAGCCTCGGCTTTCCACCACTGCCCCTTCATCCGACACAACTGATTTGGACTTCATGGTCAATCTTCCTGGCAGGCAGCTTGTCTTGGTTGAATCCTGGTGAGCCTGCACAACCTGATGAGTGCTTTGAGCAGAAGCTGAATTGCTGTATGATGGCCATTCATCCTACCTTGGTGTTCTCTGCTAGGACAGTCAAGTGTTTGCCTGCAATCCATCACATGTCCTATATGGTCTGGAAAGGGTTTCTGCAGAAGAAAGAGAGCAGTGATTGGTTCATACACAGTTTTTGGCATTTGTCTTTTCCATTTTGTTTTTCCACACTAACCTGGATAGCTGCTTAGCTGTCAAGATACAGAATCCAGGAAGGGTCTTTGTGGAGTAGTTTTGTAGTATGTGATGTTGAGGAATACGTTCAGTGCAGGTAGCTTGGTGTGCAGCTGCAGGTTGAGCTCTGGGTGGCAGAAGGCCAAGGCAAGGGGCCAGGAACTTTGCTGACCTTTGCATAACAAAGGGCATGGCACCAACCAGGTGACTGGACACTGAGAGACACAGCAGGAGCCAATGATCCCACACTTAGACTGCTTAGACTGTAAGGGTATGAAAACCCAAGGGTTTCTTTGTTTAGGGTCCCTCCTCGGAGGCATCCAGCTCAAGCTGTTATTTTGTTGTTGCACCATGATTCAATTATTTTCAGGGTGGAGACATCTGAGACTCTGCTAGTTTGGTAAGGAAGCTTTGTCTGAGTGTGTGAGTGTGGTGTGTGTAGCTGTGAAGGGGCCGCAGTCCTAGGTTAGGTGGTGCAAATGTGACTGCCAGAGTTGCTCCTGGATGGTTGGGCAAGAGAGTTTCCTTTACAGTGCTTGATCATCTGTCAGTCAGAAGCATATATTGATTCAAGCCCTTCCAGTGCTCAGCGATCTACCTGCCAGTCTCTCATAGACAAAGCTGTAGATGCATGCAAGAGAACTTGAACTTAGTTCTTGATACATGGCTCTGATGATTTTTAATTTCATGCCTGATACACAGAGCAAAAAGCAAACTGTTTTGGCTGAAAATCACTTCTTCTATGCCTGCTCTCCATGCAAGGTCAAAGAATGTTGTTCCATCTCATGTGTGCATTTAGATCTCTCAGATTAAGAATGTCAGAATTGGGGAGTATGTAGGAAGTGTTGGTTGACATTGGGTCAGATTGTGATGTGATTCCAACAACAAACTAATACTTCTGTTTCCCTCACACATGTCCACCCATGTGATATAAAACAATGGTAGCCAGAAAAAGTGGACTTGAAACAACACTCAAATAGAGAGAAGATAAAGGAGTATGTGCAAGATACAGAATGCAAGGAATCATTTTTTTGTGATGAAATGTAAGTGCTGTGTTGACTACAAATAAACCAGTACATACACACATGCATAGTGCATATAGGTATGTATGTGTGTGCCTGTGTCTAAACATAGTAATAGAAGGAGAAAGATAATGTGGGGCTTGCAAGTTAATAAATAGATGGATGCATGGATTTCAGCTTGGGTTTTAGGAAAGCACATATCACACATGTTAACAGAGAACAAAGGTGAGATGTTAGAGGCTATTGACAAGATTCTGTTGTCTTGATACAAATTTCCTTCTGGCCACTATCACTGTACCTCTGCATACTTAATATTACTTTTGTTATTTTCTGGGTAGTTATCTGTTCTCTTCTCTCTGGAATTTGGCAGAAGGTGCAGAAACATGAAACAGTCACCTGTGTCCCCTGAAGACTGTCCGTTTCAGTCAAGACTCCTTGTTCTGCAAAGCCAGCTTTAGCAATAATGTGTTCCTCAGCCAAGCCCTTTTGTCATTAGTAGGTTAACCCTACACCAAGATCACATAGCTGTTTTCCTCAGCCATCTGAGTTTTGCTCATTGGTGCTGTAGGGAAGTAGGTCCTTCCCTGCTCCTGGCACTACTCTTTGCTCTGGGCCCTGGTGGTGTTGTTGTGATATTTGGATATTTGTGAATGGCAACAAACATTGGCTAGGAAGTAAAAGTAGCAACAGTGCTCAACTCTAAAACTTCCTTTTGCTGTCATTAAGAAGTAACTATGGTAACTTTTTGCTACAGTGACTTTGGGTGATAAAGATAGACAATTTTTGGGCACCTCATTCCTTCCATTTTAGGGATGATTTGCAGAGTCCAATGCAGAACCACCGAGTCATTAAAAAATCATTGAGAGGGTGTTCTAGTTTTGCATCAGCAGCTGCCTTTCAGGCTGTACACATTCCAGCTTGTCACTCTAGCTTCTTGTGCTATTACTGATTGATCCCTGTATCATTTCTCCCTGTAGTTTCTGATTCACTGTTTAGTTACAGAGAAGGTTTTATTAAAGGCTGTTTTTCTTGCTGAGGAGTTTTTATTAAAGGTTGTTTTTCTTGCCCCCTCAAAAGGAAAGTCTTTCCAAAGACAGAATTGTTGGCACATATGAATCGTCTAATGCTGATCTGATAGATGAGCTGTCATCAGGGTACAAACCTGTGACTGTTAGAACAAAGGTTGGCAAATTCAAATGGGAAATAAAGTGCATTTTTTTAACAGCAAGGGAAATTAATAATTGAAACAACTCACCTATGGATCCAGACAGGAACAGATGTCTTTCTAAAAGACATGGCCCAGTTCAACAAGACGTTATTGAGCTCTATGCAGGAATCCACTGGTGAAATTCTCTGGGCTACATTTGGCAGAAGTCAAGAGCAAAGGATCCAATGGTATCTGCTGAATCAATAAAGCACAGCCAAACTGCCTCAGAAGGAACAGCAAACAGCTTTCCTCTGTAGCTCAGGCGTCAAAGCAGGGAAATGTAGCATTTGACAACTGTGCTGTATATGGTAATTAAATTGCTTCCATGCTCATTTACAACTTTCTCTTTCCTCTTCTCAACTGCATTTTTCATCCTATATTTTCTCCCTTCTTTTTCTCTGCTGTTTTATCACTTTCTACTCCAAAGCCTTCAAATTGCAGCTGAACTTCTGAACCACACATGGAGTTTGTTTATCTTTAATCACCAACACACACTGTAGTAATCCACCACTTGACAATTTTAGAGTAGACATCCCAAAATTGCAATATAAGGAGGGAATGGACAAGCTTTAGGATTAAAACTGTTTAAAATGTCTCAGAAAAAGAAATTATGGCAACAAATCATAATGATTTAACTCACTCACTGGTGACAGCCAAGGGCATGTGCTAGCATTTGCAGCATTTGTATTAAAGGAAGGTGGGCTGAGTTTAAACTGTTGGCAGCAGTTCAGATGAGTTTCAGCTTATGAGTGAGGTACACAGGGGTTGGCAGGGAATAGGAACTCTTTGTTTCTGCTGGAGTCTTGGCTTCTACTGACCCAAATGCAGCCGTTCAGTCTGCATGAGTGCAGACTAATACAGGTGCTCAAGCAGTATGACCTCGTTTACATTTTGCTACCTATTGCCCAATTCCTGAGCATTAGGGCTTATTTACAAGAGGTCATTGGTGTGTGAACAGTGCTACATTGCTTGCTCTCAGATGTGCCATCTTTTGCTGCCAAAATCTTGGATGAACTTTTGGGAATTGTGCTGTCTGTTTGACATCTTTGGGCTGTAAAGCACTGTACCAGTGGGAACATCAGGTATACTGTGCATGTGCATTTTGAAAATGTAAAGGATGTGCAGTGAATCAATGTGATTAAGTTGTTGCCTTTCCATATACGTGATGCCTGGTACACATGTGCTGCAGAACCTTTATAGCTCTTCTCCTAGACCAGGAGTTGTGTTCATTTGCTGGTGGCAACTTAGCAACAAACTTGGGGATCTCTGCAGAGCATTCTGCTGCAAGCTTTATACACTGTCTTCTTCTTTGTATCCATTTTTCTGTTGTCTCATGTGACAAACCAGTCTATAAGCTTTTCACACTAGGTACTGTCTTTCTGTTCTGTCTTTCTAGTGTCTAATATCCAGGGTGTGTGATGCCTAACTGTGAATCCTAAGTATTATGATGATAATTTTAATAACACCTCAGTTACTTTGACAGTGATTAACTGCACCAAGCTATTGATACCAAGTTAACCATATTTGCATCCTGGATATTTCAAACAGCAAGGTGTAGCATAATGGCCTGAAATTTCCCTATCTGAATGTAATTTATCAGCATTTAATGTATATTGTAATTAAATGCAAGCAGAAAGCTTCTTCTTTTGATTGTTAAACCAGTGGAAAATCTGGCTGATTTCCTTTCTCATTGGAGTTTCTTATGATACTGGGGCAACACAGGAAGTTGCTTTCAGCTGTTACATGACAGCCATGAAGAGTTTCAGTGAACTTATTTCTAAACCTTATTTTTTATTATATAGAAGATGTTCTGGAGGAGAACTTTATACCCAATTAACTTTCAGGGTATATAAAAGGTGCATGTTTACCAAATCTCCCTACAAGGTGAGGTTTCCTCTACATTGTTCTTGTAGCAGACATTGCCAACTACTCCATGGCCTCAGATTCTTGAATAAAGCATCCAAAACAGTGATAATGCAGAGTGTGTTTGGGGTTTTTTTGTCTGTAGAGAACTTTTTGCTTAAATTATATATCAACCTGTAGTGGAAGCTTAGAATAATTTATTAGTTTTGTTTTTCCAGACATAACAAGAGGCTCATATGATGGTCAGTCCATTTAGGGGAAAAAAAGGAAGAGGATTTTTTGGTCGCTCGTGTGGCTGCAGACTCAGGCAATATAGTGGAGTGTGGAATTCCTACAACCATCAGCTGTGGTAATGTTGCACACCAGGTTACATCTCAGAATTGGACTTTTAGTACAAGTAAATGATAAAGAGTAGAAGGGAAGATATGAAATTATAATGAGTCCTCAGCATCTCTGCACACATACAATGAACAGGCTTTGAGCCCTGAGCAAGACTTAGAGAAAATGGCCATCTTATTATACATCCCTTGTTCCAGTGACGTGGGACTGTGCAGATTGAAAGAGCCATTGCTGTCAGCTAATCTATGGCAATTACAAGAGAGTTCTGTCCTTGAGTCTATCTCCATATCCCTCCCATACTGTCACACTTACTGCATCTTTCTTCCCACATCAAGCCACAAGTGAAATATTCCTTAGCCATCCTAAGAGGAACTATGGTATGCTGGTGTGGTACCAGGTTGTCTGTTGGCAGCACTCTGATTAGTGTAGAATTTACCTCTGGTCAGCTGGCTTGTTGCTAAACATCATATTGTCTGCCTACATTAAAGTCTAAGTAGGTTAAACATTGCTCTTCAGGGCTAAATTCTTTTTCTATAGTATCTAAGAGCACCTGGAAATGCTAGAAGCCTCTGTCTGGCTTCTAATGCTCTGATAGCATCATCTTTCCCACCTGTATACTAACAATACACACACTGGCAATGTCAACACTTAACAGCAGCTCCACAAGAGCTACTCCAAAGTTGGTCCTGGTCATGATTCAGCAAAGTCATGTAGGTACCTAATTCTGACATAGGAATGGATCTGTTAGAGCAATTAGACTAGTGATGTAGTTGGTGGGTGTAAGTGCTATCTAAAGGAACTGTTCTTGATATGGATGAGCAAGAGTCTTATAATTTGGCCAGTGGCCAGGACCAAGAGACCAGGGAGCCAGAAGAATTTGCCTCCAACATCTGTTTCTAGTGCGTCTATCTAACTCTCAATTTATCAACCCTTCATAGTGTCAAGTAAAAAAAATGCATAAAATAATTGGATTATATATTAAGACTCGAGAGAGAGTTGCTTATTGACCTTCTTCTACTTCAGTGAACTTAGCTGTGAAAAATTGGGTAAGAAGCAGGGCCTTGCTGAAAGCGAGATATTACATCTGAGCAATGCACTCTTGGATAAGCAGAAATTACTGAGTAAATAACAGAATGTGAAGAAATAAGATCCAAATTGAAGTGTGGAAATTGTGGACTTTAGAAGTGATTGCTTTTATAAATACTTTTTAAATGCATATTTGCTCTCTGAGTTTCACTATAAATTGTAATGAAGTGCCTTTAGGTTCAGATGTGAATAGGGCCAAATCTCGCAGTTGTTATGTGGGAAAAAAAACCCCAAACCTTTGAAAAAACAATCTTCCAACTGAAAATAACTGTGTTTTACCTCCCTAAAGATGACAGGATTGGTTCTGAATGCCATAGTATTCTGCTGTCTCTTTCTTGTGCTAAGTATTTGCTATAACCTTTTGGACCTTCCTTGTCATTCATACTTGATATAAAATAAAGCTACACAAAAATAGTGGATTTTAAAAATCTCATACATTCTGTCTGTAATTATCCTTGTGGCATGGTGTGACCTGCTGATTCAATTCTTATTGAGATGAATATGAGCTGTTAGTAGACCAAGGTTCAGTGAATACATTAAATCTTGGGGCCTCAATCAATTACCTGTTTCCTCGTGGCAGTGTCTAGAATGTCTGGAAAATAAGAAGTATCAGAGGTGATTAGAAAATACCTCCTTGGATGTAAAATGTCTCTGAAAAGTTGAATATCAATTTTTCTGGTGATTTACTAGGTTTGACTTCTGGTTTTTGCTGTTACAAGGGAAATCAGTGTTGCACTGACTCTTTTCCATTCTCAGTGTGCTAAGAAGGGGGTGGCTAAGATGTGACACTCTGGTACAACCTGCTTTGGTGGCTGTACCAGGTTACTTACACACAGCAGCCTTATCCAAATAGGAGCAGAGCACCTTTTTCTCCCTGCCAGATTCCACTTTGCAAGTGGGGCCCAGGGTGAGGCTGAGGAAGTTGTCACTTCTCAATAAGCAGCTTAAGAAAAGAGAGACAGAAGAGCAGTCACTTTGGTCTAAATTTAAAAGGCAATGCTTTAACCTTCCCACTGCACTGGTCAAGTGGCTCTTGTGCTATTTCCTCTCTCAGGTGTCTGACCCAATGGTAGAAAGGGTTTTCTTAGTATGTAAATATGTTTCCACCATGTACACTCCAGTGACCATCATGATTGATGCTGTTAGGGAGCAGAGGGGCACACAGTAACCCATGAATGTTAGTGTTCTGGTCATTTTTCAGTCATTTGAGTCATTTTTTTCACATCAACTTCTTCCTGTGTAGCTTTCTGCATGTGTATAGTACATGCAGTCTTTCTCACTCACACCCACTTTTGCTTCTTTCCTGGTGGGAGCTGTTCTGCTAATGGTACAGTCAGGGAATACTGTAGAGAGATAAAGGGTGAAATATGCCTCATCTGCTGAGCCTGTTAAACTTTAAATGTTCCGTTTCATTAAATCTGTATGACTGTGCTGGAAGAGCAAAGGGCTATTCCCATACACAGGGACCTTCTCACCTTCTAGTAGGGTCTTTAGTAGGCATATACTGGGAAATTTCTGTTATTAATGTGGATGTCAACCTACAAAGGCACAGGGAGGGAGATAAATTTGGACTGAGAGTTGTGGGGTTTGTATGTGAGAGTTTGTGTGTTTTGTTAACTAGAGTGGGTAGCTATATGTAATTATTTGGGCAATTCACTAATTCTTTCACGCTAGAACAAGTGTCAGGTTCCTTTCATTTTGTCATCTCACTCGGTTTAGCAGATTTTTATGTCTTATAGATTATAGACTCATGGAAGTCATAGAAGTCTACTGTTGTATTGTGAAAACCATAGTATTTTAACAGGACAAATTTATACTTTATACAATAAGGCAGGAGAAGCTACTCTCATACACAGTGCTTTCATTAGAAATATTTACATTTTGTAAGTGGTTTCTTGTTCAGTTTTCTGCATATAATTTACAAAGATGCAACTAAACTGCCTTTCCTCTGGAAAACATTTTATCTAGCTGTACTATGCTAATATGATCAGTCATATGCTGTACATCTCTTCTCCTTTTCTTCCTACCTATAAATTATTCAGAACTATTATAGCAAAAACTGTGAGTAGATGGTTTTATTTCTGTCTTCTGAAATGCTAGAAAGGATTTGGTTTGAAATGAAGGGGATGACATCCTTGTGAGGCACTGGGAAAGCAGGAATCAGTTGTGACTGGCAGGCTTGCTCCGGGAGAAATGGAAAAAATGGTTAAAATATCTCTTTTAGTTATAAACATTAGCAGACTTAATATAAAATATTTAAGCCTACACAGCTCAGTCTTTAGAACTTCCTATCAAATATAACAATAAGCACATCAAAGTTTATGGAACCATTTCCTAAGATAACTTTATCTCAACTCACTCACCTGAGCTGCTGTTAATTTGGCTTTGTAGGAGAAATTTAACCTTTTGCAATAACCCAAATACTTAGGTCTTTTCACCTGAAAACACTTGATTTAATCTTCTATAGCACAAGCCATCAAATAATTGCATACAAATAAACAATCCTGTGAAATCACATTCTGTCATTCACTCAGTTCCACAGGCTTTTTCACTTAACTGCCTTCAATTACACTTCCCAGGAGCACCTGGGCTGAAGGGCAGATATCAGCCAAAGGCCTTGAGGTGTTTTGTAACCTGCAGAGGTGTTTGTGTCTCAGGGTGAAATTTGAAGCTGTTGTTGGGCTGCTTCGTGTGAGTTTGCACCTTCAATCTTGGGCAGCATAATGTTCAGGTAAGTTTATCCTCTTATTTGACCTTTTTTTTTCCAAACTGTAGCAAGCTTTGCCATCTTTTGCATAGAAAAGTTGAACTCGTGCATCTTGCAGCCCCTACAAATAAGTCACTTTCTGGAGTTCTTTGCCCACTGGAAGAGTACAGCTCTACAGAAGATTGGGGCATTTTTGTCTTGATTCAGCTGCATGATCTGGACTGTAAACATGTAATTTTTTTTGTTTAAGTGATCTTGAGCAAGTACAGTAACTGTAAATGCTTGTGTGATTCTTGTTTTGTCCCCAAGACATAAGCTTTGTCCTCCATGAGGATTTATATGCTCTTAATGTGATCCATGGTGGTGTGACCAGTGGTCTTATTCCTAATTCCTACTCTAAATACCATGTACCTAATGTTTTCTAGATAAGTTGTATAAAACTGTGGAAATTCAACTCTCCATGCCAGCAATCTTGCCTGGAAGGCACTCAGTGCAATAAAATGATGGTACATTGGTAACATAGCTGGTGTTAAGGTGACAATACAAACTTAGAATTTCTAATTCAGAACTGCATTACTGCAGTCTTGGAATATGTACTATGTATGTAATTTGCATCTAGGATCTCCTATCACTGATTTGTTAGTGGTTTTGATTTGGTTTACTTTCAGATTTTTCATGGTTTTTAGGCATGTGGTTAGTTGTGTAGTTTGTTCTTTCACCATAACATAGAGTTTCCTCTAGCTGCTACTAGCATTAATGGCAGCAAGCTATGGGGTTGCCTGGCTGACAAGTTTAGAAGATAATGTCTGTAATGTTGTTATGCTCTAGTAATACCCAAGTACCTCTATATGGGGCCAGAGTCCTGCTGTGGTAGGTACTGAAACACAAAGGAACCAGTTCAAAAGGTAATAAGAATAGGTGAGAGGAGGCAAGAGCTGGGTGTAGGCAAATGGGGAGCACCTGGGACTTCTGAGACTGTCTTAATTAGTGTGCGAGACAGCTGTCTGCAGCCTGTGCCAGCAGCCTGCTCATAGTATGTTGTGTGCATCACAGCAAAGAGAAGGTGAGTTGTTCCCTGGGAATTTCTGAGCTTTATGGGGCTCTGAAGGAGCCCTAGCAGAAGGTGTCCCTGCCCAGGGCAGTGGGCTTGGAACTAGATGATCCTTAAGGTCCCTTCCAACCCAAATGATTCAATGACTCTATGACTAGGTTTTGTGCTTTATGTGGGTTACAGTAAGTGGTGGTGATACAGTCAGAGAGAAACGAAACAGTGATGTTTTGCAGAGCTGATGAGAATGACTGACTGAGTTGGCATTTGTCAAGCCAGGAAGGAGCAGCCTATGAACTCTTTAGGCAGAGTATTCAATGAAATCTGATAGCTCAGGTTGATGGTCTGTGATGTTGTAGGATGTCTGTCCTAACTAGTGATGATCCTGGTCATAAAAGTTGTGTTTGTAGACCCTGAGCTTCAGAGATGCTTCTTTTTCATGTGAATCCATATCTTTGTCACATCGTGGGATATTTTCAGAATTAGGTGTGATTTGCAATGTATTTTTGCTCTTTTTCTTAAAAGTCTGAATGTGTTTGAATCCAAGTCTTCAAGTCTTTGCCTTTGCTCTGTCTTTGTATGCACTTGTGCTGAACCAAAGTGCTGAAAACAGAAGTGCTGCTTCTAGCAAAAATCACAAGTTTTTACCAAGTTGTATCTGTAAGAAGTTTCTTCCTGTTATTTTGTTTGGTGCAAAGAAAGAAATTAATTCTGTGGTGACATATAATTTGTCCTCATTAGCAGGAAACAGAATTTATATAGACTCAAAAGCTATTTGTTAGTCTAACATACCAGCCTAAAATTTTAGCCACCACTGATTGTGCATTGTTGACTTGACAGCAGAAGTAACCATAACTTAGACTTAATGAATGCTTTCATGCAGTCTGCACAGTCCTCCAAGAGTCCTTATTTTGTACTATTTAATGCTGTGCTGAACAGTTGAGTTTGATAAAGGCTGAAAGAGTCAGAATTATGCTTTCATTTGAATTTTAATTTTTAAAGGGGGAAGGCAGATGGTATTGTTTTACAGAGAGAATAGCCCAGCATGTCCTGCCATACTAAAAGTCTCTTTGAGCCCATCTGATACTGGTCTCTGAGTTTTTTTCTCTGCTGGTTTCCTTAGCTTACACATTGCCTTCAAATTGCATATATTAGTTTCCTATCAGAATAACTTGCAGGCATGGAAGTCAGCCATGTCCTGTGAAGGTCACTGGAATCCTGGTGATGGAAAATTCATTCCCAAATAGGCAGCTTCTCTATAGCATTGAAGCTCTTCTTGGTGCCAAAGCCTTAACTTTACAAATGGACATGAGTTCAAAGGCAAATGCTAATTCAAAGCAGCAGCATGTCTTTAGAAGTTCAGTCTCCTTGTCTGGTATCCAGGAACAAATTATATTTGAATCATTCCCACTGTAGGCTGATAGCTTATCTGACCAAAAGCTAGAGTGTGTTGCTAAGGCTACTGTCCCAATGCCTCTTAAATACTGACAGGCTCGAGGCATTGACCACCTCTCTTGGAAACCTGTTCCAGTGTTTGATCACCCTTTTGGTGAAGAAATAAGTGTGCTCACAAGTAAAACAGAGCAATCCAATAATTCCCTTTTTCTTTGACAAATTCCCCATTTTTTTCCCACATGGCCAGTCTGCCTTTTATAGATCTTATCTCCTGATTTCCTTTAGCCTGCATAGGAGGATGCCATCTGACTCTTCCCACCTGTGGTTTCCTGGTCCAAACATCTGTTTTAAAAGCTGTTGTAATCTCAGTATAGATTTGCCTCAAAATAGACAAAACTCCTCTCTCATAAATCTTTCCTGATGCTTCCACATCCTTGGCTTTTCCCAAAAGCTTAGGCAGCAATATCTGTTATTTGCTCAGCTCAGCCTCCTAGATAGAAGTTCAAAGCTTTTGATGTTGGTACAATTCAGTTTGAATGGTATGACTTAAGGAAAAAAAAAAAAAAGAAAAAAGAACTTTGTTTCATGTCATGGTCCATGCAAGTAGACAGAACAAAAAAAGAAGAAATACCACACCAAAACCTAGATCTGATTCAAAAGTGTGGACTACCATCACTGGCTGTGCAGGAAAACTGCATGGATTCAAAAATCTCATTCTTTGCAACACTAGCAAAGCTGATTAACAATGAGTTGTTTGAAACTGAAGTCACATGTCAAAGCTTATTGTGAAGAGTTGATAGACAGTCAGCGGTGGACCCAATTGTGTTGTGGGAAATGGAGTGAGAGCAGGACAGTAACTAATTCTGTCATGATTGATGGTGGAAGTGGATGAGTGAGGGAGATCTAGGCAAACAAGGCTGGAGTCTGGAGACCAGCCTTCTGCCTTCAAAACAAATACATATACTGCAGTGCATGTTGCTGAGAGGTGCTTGGTGATCTTAAAGAATAGACTAGAGAGTGATGGATATGCCAAAAGAGTACAACATTTGTTTTCCTTGCTGCTAGAAGTCTTCTCCTAATGCTTAACTCTTCCTTGGTGAGGAACTACAAGTCACTGCATCTCATCTTGGGGCTTCTAGTGGTGGGAATAGTTATGATAGAGGGCACCAAGCCAAGGGCTTAGACTGCAGTTAACCCAGAAAAAAAATACAAAGGCTGGAGAAAAGAGTAGAGTTCAAGCCTTATACCCAGATTTCTTACATTGTTAACCCCACTAGATCTGCTGGTGCTCGCGTGGAGGAGCACCCAAATTGCAGTAAGATGAAGTAACATTCAGCATAAGAAACAGCATTAGATACTCAAAATTACGTTTTTTTTAATGACTGCTACTAGATATTGTGAACATTATTGATGTGAAGGTTTTGCCCCTCAGGAATTTTTGTGAGTTGACTCCCTGTTGGAAGCTGAATAATATGGTCAATGGCTGTATTCACAATGATGTGAGATTTATTTAAATGTACAGCTTGTTCCTGGAACAGATATGATCTTAAATTTAAATGTATCATGTGTCCCAGCATTTCCAATGTATACCTTGACTTCTGCTTCGACTGCTGACTCCTGTGAGAGAGATTAAAGTGGAGAGAAAGCCTCCCACACTTTGGAAGAGCTGTCCTCCTCTCTTTCCTGCTCTACAGAAAGAAACTTCACTGGAAAACCTAACAAAGGCATAATCCATCTCCAAATCAAAAAGTATACCTATCCTGTAAAAAAGTGTTAAATTATGTGTAACAGTGCCACCTGCTGAATCTCAGCCTAACACCTTTCTTATCAAAGGGAATGTGAGTCTTAATGAAATGGAGTTTGTTTTGATTGAGGCACAGGCACACACTCTGGCTGTTTCCCATATAGAACACAAGGTACAACATGCTTTAAAATATGAAATTAAATACTCATCCTTGGAGTGTAAGATTGATTTGATTAAGGGTATCATAATGCAAAGGCAAAATATAGCCCTTGGAAATTATACCAAAAATGAGTTTGTCTGCTGTTAAATCAGCCTGATGCGTTTTTCACTATTATTAGTACAGAGACGTAGAATGAAAAACTGAATTGCACTACTAGTAGTAACTTGTCTAGAAGGTGCCAATGTTCTCAAGTTGCAAACAAAGAGAGATTCCCTGCTGAATTTCTAAATTTAGAATTATTTGATTCTATGAAGAACACTGCCAAATGAATCTAAACTGGCTGAGACAGGCAGTCATTTTGTGCAAGTGAGTGAATGCTTTTCTTGACTGCATTCAGCAGTTTGATACAACAGTCCTTGTGCTGCCTAAAAACACTTAACTTTTTTGAAGCCATTATGGGCTGAATTCTGAGCACCATATTAATATTTAATATGCCTTTACATGTTCCTGTTTGTTGTAATGGATTGCTGAAGCAGGACAATGCTGTGAGAGTCTGTGTAGTTGAAATGAGCTCCTGCTCTGCAGGAACAGCCTATGTGATGTCAATGACACCACCTAGGCTAGGCTGGTATGTGCAGTCCAGCATCACTTGCATGTTTTTAGGCTGGTTTTTGCATCATACCATGTATGGCAAAACCTTTCTGTTGGGTTTAAATCCTATCCATGCCCTTGCCTTACCCCTTTTTCACCTGGTGCAGCGTTACCCTGGAGAGGCTGGTTTGCTTGATGACCATTTTGTTCAGGTGACCATCCACTGCTACATGCACAGTTTTGCAAATGCAAAGACCAGTGTCCACTCTGGTCACAAGTATAGCTCTGACATCTTTGGGAACTAAATTCAACATGTAAAACTGTAACATACTGTCTGCTTCTGACATTACTTGGCAGGAAATGTTATGCCAAAGAGCTTTCTGTGAAGCTGTCTTAATTGGGAAAGTAGAAGAGAATAGAATAT
Organism: Acanthisitta chloris; assembly: GCF_000695815.1. Taxonomy (NCBI): domain Eukaryota; kingdom Metazoa; phylum Chordata; class Aves; order Passeriformes; family Acanthisittidae; genus Acanthisitta; species Acanthisitta chloris. Next base: position 35,802 of record NW_008650873.1, read on the forward strand.
AGTGGAGAGGACTCATGTAAAAGATCCAGCAGTAATATGCAGGATGAACACCTCCTCCTTTCCACAGCCCTACATCCCTCTGAAGAAAAAAAGCCAAACAAGCTCTCATCACATAGCAAATACAACTTTGTTGAATTGGAAAACTAAATCTGCATATTTTTGGCATCACATTCAGAAATGTGGGACCTCAAGTGGCTGTCATAGGTAAAATGCACAGGTATTTTTCTTCTTGCTGCCCCTGGCACTGACATTAGGGCTGTGATTGTACAAATACAGAGAGATGTATTTTGTGTTTCCATTTCCAGTGTGAGCTCTGTGGTATTGGCCTCAGTGTTTCGAAGCAAGGAAAAAGGGATGTTAACAGCCATGTAAATGAAACTGGACACATGCTTAACAAAAAGCGACAGCAAAGTAAAGCCAGTGACTTTGTTCCATCAAAAGATACAAATTTCCCATCCTCCAGCACGACATTCAAAGTGCCAGCGTTCTCAGAGCTGTTTTCATTCTGTGATGTTCTCTAACGGTCAATTTGTTTAAAGAGGAAAAGGATGGCATTGCAAATGCAGCAAATAAAAGCCAGCAATGCTGCAGCATGAAATTCTAGCAGATATCCTACTGCTGGAGTTAGACTTCCAAAAAACAGCCATTCGTACTGGCTCTGGATGGCAGCAGTGGCACAGAACAGAGAACCCGTTTTCTTCTGTCAAGGAGTGCAGACAGAGATGGAAGCACTCGTGTACTTTTGCACCTGTGCTCAATACCTGTGTGCTGAAATATCTGATAAAAGTTTCAGAGGCATCTTGAGAACTGAGTACCATGAAACAGATACTGTTGACTTCAGCTTGGACTCAGCTCAACACAAAGCTCAGCTTGAGCACAAGGGATTTTTATGTGTGTGTTATAACAAAGATGGTCTCTAGCAGCTCTGCATTCACAACTGCAAGGAATCTATAAGCTTCTGTGAATTTAATAGCCACATTGGCACATTAAACTATTTTTTTTTAAACCCAGACTGGTTCCAGTGAGTTCCTTGGACAAACCTTTCTGCTAAATATCTCTCAAAAAGAGCTCTGGAGTATGTACTGAGTAGTAACTGTGTTAATCAAATTGTTGACAGCAATACAAGAATCATTTCTTATCTGAAGAATAGGGCAACACAGTTTCTGTACATTTTTTCAGCCTGAGTGAGAACTGGAGAGTAGGACTGAGTAGTAGATTAGCATAGCATCCTCCAGATTTAATTGTAAGATGTATTTTCTAAAGGTACATTGATGTTGTTAACCCTTAGCAGCTTCTGGCTATTTGCTGGGAGTGAGGGTGAGTAATCACAGAGTTGGGAGGTGCCCTAAAAATCTTTTAGTTCCAACCCCCTGCCATGGGCAGGAACATCTTCCATGAGATGAGCTTGCTCACAGCCCTATCCAATCTGGTCTTGAACACTTCCAGGGATGGGACATCCACAACTTCTCTGGGAAACCTGTGTCAGTGCATTGGAGGGAGTTATTCCCTTGGCAGGAGAAATGAGTGTTGAGAAGACCTTAGGTAAAGCCTGGGGAGCAACAAACCAAAAGCTGAGGCCCAGGTGCTCTTGTTTCTGAGATAAAAATAAAACCACGCTCTTGGAAGAAGGTTGAGCATAGATGTTTGTTAAGAGATCCAGGTCCTAAGGTAGTAGATCTAGAGAAACTATTTGCAATTTGCAACCTGTCCTCATCCTATGAGCAAAAGCATTTCATATGTTGCTGTTGCTTAGTAATCTCCATTGGAAGAAGAAGTAGCAAACCACTCCTGCCTGATGAATTTGAAGTATGTGTGGTGAAGAATGAATGTCTGGAACTCACTGTAATCTTTCAGTAGTGCTGGCATGAGTCCAATTGCACAGGGGCTCAGTGGGAGAATAAAACCCTTTAAAAATGACGTAAAATCTCTTTTCTAGGCACATTTTTCTCGGGAACACTTATGGAAGAAGCAAATACTATGCTTCTGAGAATGAAAACTAGAAATCCTTCCCTTCTTGCCACTGAATGTTTCCTTATTCTGGCTCTGTTTAATCATTAGGTGTTGGGTCTGAAATTTACTCTGTCTCCTGAGGGAAAACCTTTCATGTTCTACTGAGAGAAGGACATATTTCTTTGATAGATTTACTTTAAAAAGGGGCAAGGGAGAGACTTGAAACAGATTTGAAGTATTAAAAATAGCCATGGACAGGTGATGTCTATTATGTAGCTTTTCTTAATATGGGTAAAAAGCCAAGAGCCAAGGTGGCACAAGAGCAAGGCACTGTGGAGGAGATCATGAGGCTAAGCTCATCATTTGTTAAGCTATTTGACCTCTGGCTTGACCTTGAGTTCTTTGTTTGCAAACCTGGTATCAGGTTTGGAATTGGAATTTTATCCACTTGGTAGGTATACCTGGTGGAACTTATGATGACAAAGTCTATGCAAATCCATCAGTTTTCATTGAGAGGATTTTTTTTTGAGAGGAAAATGAAATGAAATTTTTGGGTGGCTGTATTTCTCTTCTAATTAGCAAAATCAAATCTTTAAGCAAATTACCAAGAAAATAAGTGGAAAATTACTATTACCATAATGTAGAGAAAAATGCTCTGTTCTGTTTGAAATGGAGAATGGGTTTGATGACCCTAAAGTCTTTTTCTGCCCTTCCTTCTGGGATCTTTAGTCTGGGTCTTCCAGATCTCTCATAATGAAGACTGTAGTTTGGGTCTGAAATTTGTTGTTGGTCCCTTGTTCTCTTCTGTTGTTTTCATAATAGTGAGGGAAGCTTTCTGAACACACCAGCAGTGCTGCCGGTGAGATATTCTTGGTTTTTACTGCATAGACCATGGTTTGTATTTGTTCTCTTTAGCAGCTGTGAGGGTAACCCACAGTAGCCACAGGGATGTGCTGATCATTCACCTTTCTGATCTTTTATCAAAATATATTTAGTGAGAACAGTGGGGTGTGAGGAAGACATTAGGAGTCTTCCAGCAGGTCAGTGTCAAAGGGGAGAGAGACCATTGCTGAAGTCCTCTATCATAAGGGAGAAAGAACAGCCTACCAAGAAACTGTTGTGTGGAGCTGAGCTCTGAGACTGCAAAATTCTCTTACTGAATTGATAAAATAGTAAATGAAATGGGAAGCAAAATTTTATTGAAATTAACATGAAGTCCCTTTAATCATCAAGCTTAATCCTCTGGAGAAAAGGATTCCAAAATTGATTTAAAATCTTAGTACAGCCATCCTCTCTAATGTGAAACAGAGATTCAAGTAAATGAATGATTTGCTTAAAAAATTCTGACTAATCTTGAGAACATTAAAATTAATATAAATGTGTGATCTCAAGTTCTATCCATTTTTGGATCCCATTTCAGTAAGTGCATATAATTTGGAATGGGACCTAAGCCATTTTGTGTGTAAGTGTACAGGGAATGTATTCCAGTACCTTTAATCAGAATGTCAAAGAGAGATCAGCTTTGCTGTTTCTCTTAAGGGCTGGAAATATCATCCTAGATGAACTGAAATAGAAAGAAAACATACTGTAGAGAGGGAAATGCAACAACTTTCTTTGAGGGCATGAAATTATTTAAGCAGCTGTTTTCACCAGGGGGAAAAAAACCCCCTTGTGTAAGGTTATAGAAGCTTCTGGCCACACATGCTCATGAAGGGGGGGAAAAAACCCCCTTGTGTAAGGTTATAGGAGCTTCTGGCCACACATGCTCATGAAGGAATCATTCTATGGATTCCAGAATCCACTGAAATAAGAGAGACTATCTATTATTGGCTTTGTAAATGAATGTTTTCTGCCTTCCTGCCTCCAGTGAGGAGCTTTTTGGACAAGTCACTGCTTCTGCTAAGGAATTTTGAGGGAAAGCAACCTGAGCCATAATCTTCAATGTGCTATATTGCATTCAAAATCAATTTATTTTATATGCTGCAGGAAAAAGTGAGTTAACTTCTCAGTTTAGAGATGACATGGAATTTCTTGCTGAACCTCAAGTTTAATCTGCTATGCATACTTAGCAAGATACTGTCATCATAGGGTTAAAGGTGATATGAGGGCACTGTATCATCTTAAACATGAAGTAAATTGTGTATAACAGAGATCATTACCTTTCACTGACATGTCTGCACTGTCAGCCTGGTGTTTTTAGATAGAAGTATTTATCCTTTGGAGAAAGCAGATGTGTGTCACAGGCAGAAAAGGGGGGATATGCCTCCTACCTGTGCCTGCAGCACCCAGGAACACGTGGGTGCCCAAGGAAGAACATTCTCTTCACCACATCCCACATATTGCAGCTGATCTCTGATGCCTTAGGGCTGGAGGTGGAGAAATCTAAAGAACTCAAGTACATCTGCTCAACTGGGAGGAAAATAAATTCTTTGCTAGCTCTGGGAGATGATCAGTCCCTGAAATGAAAGAGCTGATTACAATAATTTTTCAAGTGTTGAGCTGAGTACTGATGAAAATAAAGAGCTGCTCTTGCTTGCTCTGCCTTGTGGATAAAGGGCCTGCCCAGAGACAGTCATGGATTTGCTTTTTCTCTTCCCTTGCTTTCCATTTCCAGGATGAGATGTGCATTCAAACCCTGTTCTTCAGTAAGACCTTTGGTGTTTTGTGTTGCCAGCTATAGTCACCTCATTGCTGGAGTTGTATTGATCCTGCCATGGCTTCTCCCCTCTGCATGCATCTTGCCAAGCTTCTGAGACTGGAATTGCCATGTTACCTAGGGACTTAGGTCACACTGCAGATTTTATGTAGCTGAGATTCTCTTGTGTATCACTCTGCTTTGGGAGGTAGATGAGAAGAACAGTAAATAAAGGAGGAAGTGCTTCTTTTCAGAGAATTAACTATTTCTCTTTGCATTTGTACTTTTTAAAACACAACATACATACTAACATAAACTGCTGTAACCTGTAGTAAGAGCATTTACTGGAGCTTGTAAGGGATTTTACACATTCTTCTGCAAGCTTGAGAATTGCACATCTGCTAGGATGAGGGTTAGAGGCAGTGATCCTAAATACTGGGCAATCTTGTGGCATTTGGGAAAAGCCTGAAGATTATGCTGGGAGCTTCCAAGTCCTGAGGTTGCTCAGAATTGGAGGAGCAGAGATGGTTTAAAATTGTTCTCATCTCTTTGTATGCCCAGGCTGGAAGATATGAACAGGTTCTATTGAAGAATGTGTTTGTCACAGACTTTTCAGTGGAATCATGCAGATTGTGGTGAGTGAATGTCATGCTAGGCCAACAGTCTGGGGGATATAATGTCTTTTCTATGTAGCACAGTCATAGCAGAGCTGTTGCAATGCCAATGTCCCCATAATACCCAGTGACCAATTATATTGCTGCTAAACTAAGCTACAGTAAAATCTGTGTCATGCTTAAATTGCTGTAACAAAAATGTGCAGTCAACTGTATCAGAAACCTTTGCTAGATCAATAAATAAGGCTCCATAAATGTGGCCAATATCCAGAGAAATCATAGTATCATTCCCAATGCATACAGCTCTACTGCAGTAGTTAGTCTGAATGTGGTCCTGCATCCAGAATGAACAGCAGTTGCTTAACTGGTATATAAACCTGCTGTGCATGCATGGCTGTGTGGGTGCCTCTTAAATGAAGGATGGCCAGGGTATATTTGACCTTTTGTGTAATTTTCTGAACCTGGAGGATAACTGCTTGCCATGTATCTTCTTCCTGATTCAGTCTGACCGTGTGTGTTCTCATGACTGATGTGATGCAGTGTGAGTTACTATCACATGTGAAGGATGTGTGTTCTCATGACTGATGCGATACAGTGTGAGTTACTATCACATGTGAAGGGTTTGTAGGCAGCAGCTGCCTCTGTTCACCAACTCACCCATGGCAAACCAGCAAGATTTCCCCAGCATTGTTTCTTTTCTGAATTGTTTCTTCCTGCCCTATAAATTACTTCCACTAATACTTAAGATGGTTTTGACTCACTTTTGTTGTAGAGATTGAAGTAATGTATTATTGTGCTGGTTTTGACTGGGGTAGGGTTAATTTTTATTACAGTGGCTAATAGGGGGCAATGTTTTAGATTTGTGCTGAAGACAGTGATGATAATGTTGATGAAAATGATGCTTTTGTTATTGCTGAGCAGAGCTTATACAGAGTGAAGGCATTTTCTTCCTTCTGTATTGCCACGCTGGCAAGGAAGTTGGGGGTGCATGGGAGGTTGAGATAAGACACAGCCAGGACAGGTGACCCTAACTGACCAAACTGATATTCCATACCATATGACATAATGCTCAGTATATAAAGTGTGGGGGGGAAGCAGCAGGAAGGGGGGAACATTTGGAGTGATGGTGTTTGTCTTACCAGCTATAGTTATGTATGATGGAGCCCTGCTCTCCTGGAGATGGATGAACACCTCTCTGCCCATGGGAAACAGAGAATTATTTCCTTGGTTTGCTTTGCTTGTGTGTGTGGCTTTTGCTTTCCTTATTAACTGTCTTTATCTCAATCCATGAATTTTCTAGCTTTTACCCTTCTGATTCTCTCTCCAATCCTCCTGGTTGGGGAGTGAGCCCCTGCTCTCGATGGATGAACACCTCTCTGCCCATGGGAAACAGAGAATTATTTCCTTGGTTTGCTTTGCTTGTGTGTGTGGCTTTTGCTTTCCTTATTAACTGTCTTTATCTCAATCCATGAATTTTCTAGCTTTTACCCTTCTGATTCTCTCTCCAATCCTCCTGGTTGGGGAGTGAGCAAGTGGCTGCGTAGGGCTTGGTTGTTGGCTGGGATTAAACCACAACAATTATAAACTCATAATCACTAGTACTTAGGCTGAATTGTTTATCAGACACATTTATAATCCTGTTTTCTTGATGTCTTTTCATTACTGGGTAACTTTTGAGGGAGGGTTTAGTGATTAATCATTATTATGAAGAAATAGAAGCGATGTGTACCTGTTGCAATTCTGTCTTTGTAAAATCAGTTACAAGTGCCAGAGTAAGATGGAGTCCTGCTGTAGATAATGATAGTTGCAGATCTCCCATTGATTTTGTGAACCCTGGGCTCTGCTGATGGGATCTCATCCAGTTTTTTCTGTATTTGTGAACTTGCAGCAGTATATTCTCTCCCTGTCCTCATGCCTGTGCCTGATTCACATTGCATATGCATTAGTCACAACTGCAGTTATAATATGTCTTCACTGAAGTCCATGGACCTAACACTCTAATACCCTGACCTAATACTTTTGTTGGGCTGAATGACATATGCTGTTTATTGAGTTAGAGATTCTGGAACTCTCCATACTGCCTTGTATCCTCTTCAGGGTGGGCAAGTGTAAGTTCCTGGTCATTGCATACCTGGTGTAAAGTGCAGCTCTCTGGGCATTGTAAAACAATAAGGGATATAGGTAAGTTCCACAAAGCATAAATTTGATGTTATGTGAATTTTGCACCATCTGTCTTCTTCATGCTGACATTTTCCACCTAATAAAATGTATTTGGATCTGGGAAGAACAGTATCTCACCTAGCTTATTCTAGCCTCAGAAGATGAAGCAAAGGGCTGGCAGAGTCTGAGATCAGCAGCTGGAGCCAAGCTTGTGCATGTGATACTTAACCTTCAAATGAGTGGCAAGGACTGGGGTATACGGTGACAGAAAATGGGTGAGTGGTAAATTCAGTAAATGGATTTAGTATATATGTGGAAAATATTTGTATGGGTGATTTAACACTACAGTTACCCAAATTTGTCCTGGCCAGGGGCTTGCCACTGAAGCAATTAATTGAATGAGATGGGCATGGTAACATGGATCCTTGCTGTTCGTAGCTAGAGCTGTGTATGTACATGTGACAAATAAATTGCTGGTGACTGGCAGGGATTGTAGTAAAAGGTGGCATGCCCCCTAGCCAGAGGCAGGCTTTGGAGGCAATTAATCAAATGAGTTGGGCAAAGATATGTGACACTTGTCGCAGATAGCACTGCAAATACACAAGCAATTAATGATCTTGATGAAAGGAAGAAGAGATAATTTAAAGTAAGGTGTTCTCTAAAGAGTTAGCAACTCTTAGTAGAAAATCTCTCCTTTAGATACAAAGCTGTCCCAGCATTTTCAAAGCTGTGGTGCCTCTGCATTTCCATGTCAAGCAGTGTATGCTTATATGAAGAAGGAAAAGAGAAATAATTTTCAGTCTTCTAAAATTTTCTCAATTTGAAAGCTGTTTGCACAAACAATGTACATGCACATATTCAAGTACTGTAGCCAAATTTAATATAAAGGTAGCAGAAATTCCCAAGCCTTGTAGATTCCTTTTATAAGCATCTTTGCTATCAGGTACTAGACAATATAATCTAAGAGTCTGCAAATGTGTTTTGCTCTGCTGACACCAGGTGTAATTTTTAGAGCTTTTTAGGCCATGGCACCTTTTTACAACCTAAGTGAATATTGATCTGACCATAGTCTTCAACAAATTGATGCTGGATTTCACCTTTGCATGGAAAGCATGAATTGCTCATGGTGATCATCAGATTTTAAAAAACAAAAATTAAAAAAACAATTCTAGCAATAAGTTTCTGTTCCACAGAGCTCTAGCTCATCAGCTGTTTTTTCTATTGTTCCTTCTTCACCCTGCCCTTTTCTTTCAGACTTATTATTCCACCCTGAAGCTACTTCTCCATCATAGGAATCATCTTGAGTCACTGCTGGCTTAACCAAAAGACTTCCAACACAAACAGTTAGCTACTATGGCTGATGATGTGTTAAGTCTTGCCAGCATACCCTAACACAAGGTCAGGACTCTGTTCTTTTAGGAGTTTCACATAAAGATTAAAAACCCTCACACAGAATATTGACAGTCTTGATTTGTGACATTTGTCTGCTGCTTTTTTGTACTGGAGGACTAGTCTGTCCCTCTTGCACAGCCTTGTTCTGCCTTGGAGGCATCATAAGTTGTTTTTTTGGTCCTACCCATAGAAATGAATTATTTGGGCATGTTGTCTTGAGGTATCTCTTCTATTGCAGTAGCATTGCAAGGATTGTTCACTGATGAGAGTATCCCTGATGCAAACTTCTGAAGGCTTCCTTGGCTGTCCCTTTTAGCTGGATTTTGTCTGAATTCTGCAGAGGTCTTTCCCCAAATATCCATGCCTTGCTGAAATGGACAGGAATTGGTTCTTAGCCTTTATTGACCTAAGTTTAGCATGTCATCAATTATCTGAAGAAGAGTTTAAGAATTATTTTTTTCCAGACTTGTCATGGCAACTCGTGGACTTTTAAGATAAAGCAAAAAGATAATGTTAGCTTAAATGATTGTCAAACTGGTTGACAAGCACAATGGGAGATGATCTTTAGTGTGTACATTAACAGCTTGCCATTTCAGAGAACTCCTTTTAGTTGAATTGAGTGGCACTTTTGTTCTCATAGCAGTTTCATTCCCACAGCAGGGAGAATACAAGAAAAGGAAGAGCAGGACCCTACAGATGACAGAGTCTGATCAGTTAATTTCAACAGCAACTGAAAAGGAATCTTTTCATCTCCTCATAAGCCTCTGTCCATTGCTTGCAAGGTCCCAAAGAAAGGAAGAGAGCACGAGAGCATGGTACCCTGAGGCCCCCACCACTCCCACAAGGTCAAACACATTATCTGCTCTATTGCTACTTCTAAACTGTGACTATACAGAAAAGATGAACGGAGATCTGTTAATTTTTTCTCCCCACCCTATGCGAAACATAAAAGCAGCAGTAGAAAAGTCTTTGGGATAAACAGGATGATGATACAGTGATTCTTTTGCACAGAAGAGAAACACCCTGTATTTAATAGGTTCACAGGCACAGAAATGATTTGCAGGCTGGTTATCTATCCTTCCAGTACTCTGCTGGAACCTGGAGATAGGAGGTAGCTGCTTGAGTTGTGTCAGTGTTTTGAGTTAAAAAAGAATGCATGCATTGCTGTCAAATGATCCTTCTTTATTTTTATTTTTTTAAACCCTGCTTTATTATTCATGTGCAATCAAAAGAAGATGACAACTGGATGTGAATGAGAAATTAACTCCAAAATAAAATAATCTGGCTGAAACAAAGAACATACATGCAAAAATAAGAACAAGGATGGGGAGATGACACCTTAAATGAATAGAACTGAAGCAGTGTCATATGAGCAAGGATGGGAACTTGGTGGCTTGAGATCTCTTCTTCCTGCTGTAATTTCTATTAGAAAATTTGTGTGGCTTCTCCTGGGGCCTGTAGCTCTTACAGGGTGCAAGTTGCTATAATGTTGGATACAAAATAGGACTACAGAAGAATGTAGTGCTATCTACTTGTTTCTGTTATGAACCATAAAGAGGGAGAAGGATTTTTTTAGAAAATAAATTGTTCAAACATTGACTTGACTTCACAGATCCAGGGCAGTAGTCAGTATACCAAACTGGATCAAAGTTGTGTGCTGTCAGGTGAAACTGACCTGACCAGCTGTGGTTCCATATTACTTCTCTTCCATTTGCAAATAACAGAGCCCAGCAAAGGGGCAGTTCATGGTCAGACCTCTGCAAAGCCTCCCCAGGCTGCCCTGATCAAGAGGGAGCTGCAGGACACAATAATGGGACAGACACTTAGTCAAGAGAGCAGGCTTGTCTTTTTCCAGAGTGCAGCTTGATGAGAAGATTCAGATGGGGATCACATTTCTTGTAGGTTTCTCACCAGGCCTGTTCTGTATGTCTTTCAATATGCAGGTGTTAATTAAATCAGTTTAATTCCATTCATTAGATCTCTATCTGAATTGGTCCAATATACTCTAATAACACTCAACCTGCTAATTGTTTCCCAGTGAAAATAAAGATGGGTCAGTCTGAAACTATAGGACTTTATTATTGATTACCTGGAAGCTAGATTGATGGTCTTTGCTTAGTTCTTAATGAATTAATCTGCATTAGTGATGAGGAAAAGTAGAAATAGTTTTGATTTTAGTCTTGCTGAAGCTGGGGACCTGTCTTAAATTTTGCAAACCAGCAACAGATAAATGAGAAGTCTCCAGCCCAGTAGAGTTCACCACAGGCTTCAGAATACTAATTTTGTTCTTCATTTTGTTCTTGTTTAGAATTGTGCCTGAGTCTACAAGCACATTGTTTTCTTTCATCTCTAACCCCAAAATTGCTCAATTTCAGTTTTGCTGTGAAGGACAAATCAAAGCTGGAATTGGGGCTTCCCACTTGTAAACCACATTTGAGTTTGCTGTAAATCAAGGTGGCTGATGGTTGACAATGAGGTAGGATTTTTGTACCAACTTAGTGTGCCTAGATGGAAAATTACATAACTAAACTGGAGTTCTCAGTTCCTTTAGGGCCACAAATAATCTCCTTAAAATTTGGAAAATCCCTAATTCCACAATGCTGTTGTTTTCCTTGAAAAAGGGACAATTGCACATCAGATTGTGCAATTCTGTACCAGTAATTAAAAGCACTCATCTTAAAAAACATTTCATAGAGTGTGTGTGTATGTGCCTATGCACACAGATGTATATGTGTAAGCACAAACAGTTAGATTTGGAATTTAGCTTTTAGGGATTTATTAAAGTGACATGTGGTGTTGCCTACTGCTTTGTAGGAGCCCGTGGTTAAAAAGATATAAGGATACTGATTGTAAAACCATCATGTTACAAACATTAGTTAATGCTTCTGTCAGTCAGTTCTCTCTGGTGTGCAGTAGTCTCACATCAGGAGGCATTAATCTTACACTGGCTAATAGACAGAAATGCAGCATTGCTCTTCTGTTAAATAAAAGTGCTGCCCAGTCCCTTGCAGAAATGCATTCCACCCTTGCCAGTAAGCAGTTCTACTTTTTTTGGCAACGTGCTGTGCTCTTGCCTTCTTGTACAGGATTTTGACTTTTTTCTACTGTACATAAATCTTTGGCTTTCGCCACTGGAAAATAGCACAGGTCACTTTAGTACCTATCAGGACCAGTATATAGTAATAGTCTCCCAAACCAAAAGGTCTTGAGGGAATCTACAAAAAGCAACAGTAAAAGCCACAATTCTATGCTGAAAGTCCAGTTCTATTTTTGCTTCTATTCTTACCCCAGCACACAGTCTCTGCAAGCTTACAGCTCTGCTCCAGTCTCCAGGAAAGTCTAATCCCCTGTATCTGTTTAAATATGGCAATATATACATGTGTATGTGTGTACTTGCCTATATCTACCTCCATGTATTTCCTTTTGATGCTCTAGATCCTGTTTTTAAAACCTTTTTCCCCCTTTTTGTACGACTTTCTGAGGTTTCCTTGGCTTGCTTAATGTCAGTCTTGGCTGCTTCCATAACTTCTCACTGCCAGACCCTCATTGTTTCGTTTTCAATTTTTGTTTGCCTTTTTTCTCTGGACTGTTTTCACTGTGGATGCTTTAGCATGTTTGTTATTAGGCTTTTTTTCTTCTTGAAATGTTGAACCCACTGTGTCATGTATTTTATGTTTTGTCTCACAGTTGTAAGGCTTTTGGAGCAAAGGGGTGATATTTATTCTGTTTACGTGGTGCCTTGTACAAAGGGTTAACAACCTGATTGGCCTCTAAGCAATATTATGTTCTCTGTCAAGTGATCATTATGGCTAAATCATTGGCTTGCAAGTTACTTTTTTTTTTTTCAATATAGCTTTTTCATGTTGGTTTTTTTTTCCAGGAATGGTAAAGCTTTGGCCAGATGTGAGTGTATAGGCAGGAAGTAAGCTCAGTTGCTTCATCCACATAGTGCTGTTGTGCCCTATTTATTAATTGGGTCCTGCACAAAGCCAGATTACAACGCAAGTCACTTCTCTCTCTTCTTTCCAAATTGAACCCATCTATTGCTAATCACTGACCTTAGGTGGAGTACTGAGCTTGTTTCCTGTCTCTGAATTGTCCCATCATTGCCATACTTATTAATCTTTATATACTAGTGTTATATAATACTGTCTAAAAAGCATTCCTGGAGACAAGGACTTTGTATTTCTCGCTTCAGTCCCAACAGCGTTTCATTGTTGTGCTCACAAAAGCTTTGCTGAGCATGACCTCCCCTTTAGAAATCCTCTTGGAGCATTCACTATGCAGCCTGTCCGAACAGTCTTCTGTTCTTTGCCTTATCACTGAGCTTAGGATCTTTGCCTGTGCAACAGCTCTGTAGTTTGCTAGTTTGGCCCTTAATTCCATTTTAGGCATGGATGTGATGCAAGCTTTCCTCAAATGCTTAGCCCTACTGAAGAATAATTGCAGTTTTCTAGGGTGGTATACGAACCATTGCTGTTAACAATAGTGATGTTACAAAGGCTGTGAGCTATATAATGCTACAGATTTATTTTTTTTTCTGAGAAGTTCTTTTCACTGAGGGTCCACCCCAAGCTGAGTTTTCTGCAATTCAGTGTGAGAGTAGAGCTCACAGTTCTGTGAAATTCAGAGGGATTTTGCTAGTTTTGAAAGAGAAGATGGCAAAAAGGAGGGTGCAATGGAGACCCTAAAGCACATGAAACTGCTTCCACAGTATTTTTTTCTTTAAAGCTCTCCTTGCTTTGCAGTTCCAGATACAGAATGTTCTCAGGGACTGAATTCTTTTTCTCTGACGGCTGTGATACTGTCCTCAGTTGCAAAAATATGATATGTTGCCCCACTAGTAGATGCACAATTTGTTGCTGTGCGGTGTTCTCCTCCTCCCTGCATGAGCATAAAGGAATAAATTTTTACTCTAGCAGTACTAATTATGTCTTCTGAACAGTCTTTCTTTCTAAAACCTTCTCAAGGACAGTTCTGCCTCTGGGCAGACTCATGTGTCAGTGCTTCTATGTTGGGACTATTTTCAAATCCTTAGACTCTTCAGACTTACCTGAACCATCTCTTGGTATTTTAGAGGGGAAAAAAAAATCAAATCCACAAACTGTTTGTACTGCCCTTGCACACTTGGCACATGCCTTCTTACTTTAGGTCTCCTGGATATGTAGTGTTCCAGTGTCTGAAAACCACAGAGAATCAGAACTCTGGGCCTTGTATGGAAAGCTGCTGTAGGAATTCAGAGCAGGACAATACTGAGAAAATATTTTCTTAAATTCCAACCAAGTGTTAACTGTCTCTCGTATCAATTTGCTGCCGTTGGTGGTCCCTTTCCCTGCTGTGTTCTCTTGCTACTTGTCCTCTGAGAGGTGGAATTTATCACCTCACAGGCAGATGGGGCATTTGGCAGAAGCAGGATCCAGATGTAAAACTTTGGAAAGTTCCCAATAGCGGCATCTGGGCTTGGCTCTGGCTTATTGCCTGAATTCTTTGTGCACTCTGAACAGCTGGCCATGGAACTGCCTCTGGGGTTATCTCGGGGGTGGCTGCTACAGATCTAGCTGTGAAATCACATTCTCCTGACATACCTCTCCCCTCAGAGGAAATGTACCCATACGTTTACATGCAGAAATCTTTTTGTAGCTCAAACTTCAAATGTACTGTATAAAATATGAGCATGTATCTTTTTGTACCCACAAGATGACTAATCTGGAAACTGCATGAGGAATAAGTTTGTGTGTGTGTGTATTCATGTCAATGCATTTCTGTGTGTATGGATATGGCTAATTGTTAGCAGATTCTGTACTGCTATGACTGCTTTGACTCCAAGTCAATGGGCATATGCCAGCAGAATATTTGGCTAAATATCTTTTCATCTCATGTAGCAGCAGAACGCTGTAGGTTTTGGGCATGTTGCCTTCTGTCCATTTTACTTAAAACACAACCTTGCGCAGTTAAATCGTGTTGCCTTCATTATGTGAAACTTAGTTCTGTGCACAGGTCTGATAAAGACTAATTTTTCAGGCTTAAATGGCTCCTAATTCAGTGTCAGACCCTCTTTGCAGTGGAGATATTCACTACTAGATAGATTTCAGTGCAGTCAAAAGAAAACAAATGTGTATTGAGTCAGTATTTTATAGTGTTCACCACAGCTGCCTATATCATGAATGGGAAATAGTTTGGCTTCTATTTATGGTAAACAATTGATTAGAATACACTTGAAATATTGGATGGGAAATACATATGTCATCTATGCATATATATTTCAAATATTTATCCCTCTGTGTGTATCGTGGAAAATGTTTCTCTATAATTAAATGGTCAGACTTATGAATTTTTGGTGCTGCCTGCAGTATGTGGTCTTTTTAATAAAATTGTCATTAACCTTTATTTGGACTGACTTCCATTGGAATAACTACTTATTAATAGAAGAAAGAAAGGCTAAATGTTGAATTTGACTATTTCAATGCATATCTTTGGGTGCATCCATGCTGCTTTTGTATATGCTTACATGGAAAACTAGAAGAATGGGGTAAATGTTTTGGGTGAAAAGTGTTTGAAAATGGTAGAATTACTACACATTGGTAGGTGTTTTTCGTTGGTACTTTTACTGATAGTTTACTTGAATCAAGACTGTGCATCTTACAAGGTGAACTGGTCCATCTGACTCACTCTATACTCATAACCTGCCAAGAATTTAGTCATTACTGTTTCCTTTATGATAAATTGAAATATACAAATGAAAGAGACAAGATAAGGAATTTTGCTTTTTGGCATGTTTTTCTTATTTCCTTAGGTCAAATTTTGAATATGATAATGGGAAGCAGTTTAATTTCTTGAGGTCATCTGTGCTAAAGCACATATCTCTGTTTTAGTCCTGCACGTGCTGGATAAATTCTGTCCACTGAGATATTCCATCTTTGACATCATAGGAGTAAGTAGTCTGTGCAGTTGCCTGTAGTGCAGGTTCCCTGCCATCGTCTCCTTTTGACAGCTCAGCTGTTAGCAGAGAATTTTCACAATTGGGGGAACACATCTGTTCTTCTCTCTCCTTTTAACATTGAAGACTCTGCTCTCACCAGCTCTCGCTTATCTGGGGGAGTTTGGTGCGTAAAGTGAGAGGCATCAGACAGCACCAGAGTCATACCTTCTGCATGACCTCTGCCAGTCAGGTCAGGTTAGCAATTGCTGCATTACACACAGCAAGTGCTGATTCTCCTGTTGTGGCTTTTCTCTCTTCGTAATTACTGAGATCCATCTCTTTCCATTACCTAGTACTGAAAGTGCAGAATGCATGGAAAGGAAAAGTATTTATATCATGTGGAACAGAGATAATGGGGAAATCATAAAGGAGAACAGTATTTTCTCTATTTCAGAGTACTTTTCTGCAATTTTTAGATTCCTTTAGGTATAAAAAAAGTAATAGGATTTACTTTTTTAATTTTGTAACTGTGGCAGGTGGTGGGGAAGGACAGGATGATATAAAGCACTTTGCTTCTCATGATATAGTTTGGGGCTGTACTATGTTCACTGCTTTCAAGTCTCTATGACATGATTTAGTCTCACAGAGCTAGTGTCCCTGAAAGGGTGATTGCTGCACTGATATACCTAAATCTACAACTGGTTGGTGTAGTTTAGCACAGGTGCTAAGTAGTAAGTCCTCCTGATGTGCTAATCACCAATAACTTCCTAAAATCACTTGGTAGTCAGGAAAATATGTTAAAAAAGTTTTAAGACCAGTAGCCATACATGCATATCTAAGTAGTCTTATCACATCAGATAGAAGGTCTAAAAACCACAGAGCAGAAATCTCTTGGATACTTAAAAAAGCTGAAGTACTCTCTGGACCTGCTTGGCTTCTCACTCTATTTCAGGAAAGGTAGGTTTTCTGGTACCCTTTTGTGATGTTTTCTAGAGCAGATCATAGAAGTTATAGCAAAACCTTCTGCTTCTTATGCTCAAGCAGTGAATCTGTTAGTGAGCATGACGTCTGAGCTGCTATCTGATAGACCTGTGGCTACAGTGGAGTTTAAGCTAAGAAGTATAATTTTTGTATCATAATGCCATTTAGTCTGTCACTTGCAATCTGCCTTATAAGAGCCGTTCTAGGTCACTAACTTGTTCATAACTTACAATTTCAGAACAACCATGGCATTTTGCACAAAACCCTCTTGAATTCAGAAAGATCTGTCTGTTCAGTTTCCTGGGTGCAGCAGGAACATGTGATTGTTTTTCTCTCTTGCTTTCTGAATACCCTTTTAATAATGTCTGCTTTCTCTCATAGGGTGCAGTAGTGCATTTATAAGGAACTTTTCCCTTTAACTGCCATTGTGGTTTTGGTGGTACTCTGAATAATAGAAATTCACTTTTCCAGGGTCCCAAATGACAGGGCAAACTGTTTCATCAGCAATATATCTTCAAAATTGCATTTAGCAAATATAAGTGTGGTGGACTTTAAATATAAATAAGACCCGTCCCTTGGATCTTCTTTTAACTGCAAACCTTCAAAGAAATTATATTTTTACTCCCAGCAAATTACCTAGGAGAAAAAAATGACAAGAGTAATCTATTTTTTTCACAGCTGGTCGGTTGGCCAGAGTTTCTCATCAAGGAGTACATGCTGTTTGCTCCCCAGATGGACAGGCTGGATGAGTAACAAATCCACAGAGCCTGGGACACAAGGTAGAAATTATACTGCCTGTGCTTTTAATCTTGCACAGCTCTGCTCGTTGGTAATTGCAGGTGGCCCATATCCAAATGAGACTCTATTGGGACAATATCCTCTATCTTGTCAGAATGAGTCCCATTAAAGCCTCCACTGGAATTAGGGCAAAATCTTGAAATAATTATGGGAAACTTACTTTTAAAAAGTTGAAGTCATATAATGGTGACAATTAGACATTTAAGCACCATCAGCTGTAACTGCAATTTTAGCAGCTTCTGCTTGGACCAATTTGTCTGTCTGGTTCAGCACTAAAATGAGAGGTACTGAGCAAAAGAATGCATGAAAATGTGACTATGATAATTGTGTGTCTCTTGTTCTGGGGCCTCTGGATAGTGCTGGAGCAGCAGTGCATATTTGAACAGTGCCTGGCAAATTCCCTGAGGCTTAGACAAGAGATGCTGCCTGTGTACTGCCACACAGATATTTGGGTCACATCTTGCTCATCTTGCTTTCCCTTTAATTTAAAGCATGTTTGCTGCTGTCCTCATTCTGCCCAGGGATACTCCTACTTTATCAATCAAAAGGCATGAAGACTTAGGAGTCTTTATTGTGAGAGTCTTATTAGAAATTCTGAATTACAAAGTGATACCGTACATTAGCCCTGAACTATTTCCTTGGGGACATCAACCTCCTCCTCTCCTCCTACTGTCTAGATGCTGAAGACTAGCATTTTCCTCTTCCTATGCTTTTGAGATGCCATACCAGAGCAGAAACATCTCAAAGGTACACTAAAATGCTAGTGGGCATATTTAAAAGTGATATGTCTAATTTCTAAAGAAAGCCTTGAGGCAAAATGCTTCTCTCTTACTCTGATGTAATCCTGCCGACTCCTAAATCATTATACTTTTAAAGTAGGCATGTAAACATCAGACTCCAGACTCATTAGTGTAAGACTTGGAGGGATGCTGTCAGGGATGCCATGGTAACTGGAGCTCTCTGCTTCTCCCATCATTTCCTGGGAGCTGAAGCAGAGTCCAGTCTGGTGGTCATCTCCTCCAGGGACAGTGCTGGGAGAGGTCTGGTCTTTCAGCACAGCTCAGTGTGCTGGTTGAAAGAGATCTGCTCTATCTTTCTCCCTCTTTTTAACTCACATCTGCAGAGCAGGCTGGTGTGTAAACTCAGTGCTGACTACATGGATTAGTAGGGAGATGCATGTAGTTGTAGGAGGTGAAACCTCCTCAGACCTCTTTGCTTCTGCTCTTTCTCTCTATCTGCTCTGGCCCTAATGTATGTGTGGGAGAGGATGTGTGGACATAGGTAGGAAAAGGTTAGGTTTGGAAAAAATGTAATCAAATTAATTTATTTAGTTTTTAAGTCTTCTACTGAACAGTGATACTGCAATGCCTCCCTGTTTTATCTGGTGTCTGGCAATCTCCTGCTATGGATACCTATTGGCCTTATGTAATATCCTTGAGACACAACTAGGACCAGAAGGAATCTCTCTGCACTGCCCTTTATTACCCCTCATAATGAGTGAAGCTGAAATTCTTCTGTGGCATTATTTTAGGATCCTGTGTCCACTCCTGTCCTCTTTGCCCTATCTAGTAATCTTAGAGAATTAAGTGAGGTAAGGTGGATACAGCCCTTTTTCTGTGTAAATAACAGTACATTGGCAGTATTCCTTGATAATATGTCTCAACATGTATTTTGATAGAGCAGCTACATGGTGTGTAAGTCCTGGGCCATAAGACTACAATCTGTCTTGGAACAGCTTTGCTGATAGTTCCACAGCTGATGAGTCTGTGTATGTGGGCTGATTTCGTGTAAGCCCTGTAGACTACTTTATCTTCAGCAACCTCCTCAAACCTCAAGGTAATTTAGATAAAGCATTTGTGCCCTTGCTCAACTTCATGGTCAATATTTAACTGCTTTGCTATAATAAAGATACCTTGCTAACGAGGACACGCAATGCACCGTCTGCTTGAGTGAAGATTTGTTGCTGTACCCTAATGGTAATTTTTCTCCTCCATAAGAAAGTAATGTGAGACTGTATAGAAACAACAGCATCAGTAAACAGCATGTTTGTGTGAGTGTGGGCAGAGAGGCTAGACCTGAACAAGCTAGAGATTAAAAATACAGTGTAATTCTTGTGTTGTTGGAAAAAGAAAAGTGAAAGGTGGGTGTTGGGTTTGTTGAGGTTTGGGGTTTTTTTTTGGTATATGTGGGTTGTTTATTTTGTTGGTCCTCCCACATCTCCTCTTACTATAGAGCAAGAAACTTAGTATTTCCTGGATTCAAAGGCTGGAAGGGTCTACTTGATCTTTTGCATAGCATTGCCCAGGAAATTCCTTTAAGCAATTTTCTGTGCATCTATTTTAGATGTTTTGCTATATGTGTATATAACAGCGAGTTGGAGATTCAAGTCTTATACTTAGAGTATCTAAACTCAGTGTCTAAGAAAAGTACGTGTTTATTTGAGAACCTGCCGGTGCTGCTGTAGCTAATGTTTTGATGTCTTTCACAGCACAAGGAGTGATGTCCTTTTGCCTGTCTGTGATTCACATGGTTTTGGGTCTACTTTGGTGGGAGAAAAGAAAAACCTCCCTAAACAAGTGACATTGTCTGAAGTAGTATACTCTATGCACCACAGACATAACATCTGTATGATCAAAATTTTAATCTGGAAAATAGCTGTTGAAGATTAACATCTTTTAGTTTGACTTATGTTTGCTCTGTCCTGGCTTTGGCAGCAGCAAGTGTAAATGCTGTTAAGTCCTCTAGAGTCTTAAGAGTGACAAGATCAGCTGAAGTTCTGGACTGCCTGGTGACTTTTGTGTACCCCTGCTTTATCAGAAGGAAACTGAGAGCCAAAAGTTTGGACAGTAATGATTCAAGCTCCTTTATGCTGTAAGCTGGAGATGACAAGAAGCCAAATAAAATTTCCTGAAGGGACAGGTTTGTTGCTGACCCCAATGAGCTCAAAGTAAAAAATGTTCCAAAATAGGTAGACTACTATTTCTACTGTCATTCTGAACAAGAGGCAAAGCTCAACTGAAGCATGGAGAGCTGTTTGATGAACACTGTGGCAACTCAGCATTCCCCATGGCTGTGCATGAATGGCTTTAGGAGTCTTTCTACCTGCCATTAAAGAAAACCCCAAAAAATAATCTGCATTTGGCCATTCTCTTCTTTCAGACCAGCTTTGAGAAGTGGTTGCTTGTGGTTGTCCCAGTAGCTCTGAATGCAGACCCACACTCAATGTTACCCAGTAGTCAGCTCCTAAAGGAAATTGTTCACAACAAGCAGGTTTTGAAGCATATGTGCCTTGAACAGGATGTGACTCATGGGTATATGGCACCTACCACACAGACATCACAGAGCCTACAGTGTATCAGCTTTTTCCCATTGTACAGAACTACATGTCAGCAAATCCCCAGAGAGGTTTCTTCGTCCACTGGGTCATTTCTTTTGTCATCCTGGGCTGCAGTAATTGGGTCAGACTGGCCTGAACTTTGTGCATTTGAGTAAGAGAGAGGAACCTTTCCTCTCTTTCTTCAGCATTATTTCAGAGTTGATTTAATTAGTCCTTCTTGTTTTCAGCTCATCCAGGAAGCATTATTTTTTCTTACCTACTTAGCCAGAAACATCATGAGCAATTTTATGGGCTTACTACAGAAAATATCATAGGTGCAGTCTTGAATATTTTATGACAGCAGTGTCTGTGACACTTCTATCTGGCTGCACATGCCAAGACAGCCACCTGGCTCCAGAGAGAATTAGGGTCAGACATTGCTCCTTCATAGTGGTGAGCAAATAGGGGTTATAATGCGGACATATTTGGGCTGAGATATAAAGCAAGGAAACAAACTCTTCCTGTATTGGTTGTAGCATATTCCAAAGGTGTGAGAAAAGTAATTGCAGCTTAATTCATTGGGATATTGATACATCTGGTGGGGATAGCGACTAGCAGAGAATTGTCACTCGTGTTATGAGCCACACTAGAAGCCAAATGCTGGTTGAAGCTCAAGCAAAATGTGATGGAATCTACAGCTACATCTTGGATCCCATGGCAAAACCATAGCCTCATCCAAAATTCAATGCCAAACATCTGTTGGCTTCAAGAAGGTTGGAATCTGAAGGCCAGAAATTAACAAAATATTTCCAAAAGGCTGTCCTTCAGTTTTCCATCAAAAATGCAGCATGAGGGAATTAAGAAGCTGATGGGAAGATTAATCATGGAGTACAACATTTAGGTGGCACCTTGGCTGTGGCAAAAAGTTTTAAATTTGTGCATGTATACACTTGGTTATCTGTATTGGACTCATCTCCAGCACATAAGAGCAGCAGTAATTTTGCAGCCTAGTTAGATAAGTGCTGTTATTCACTGGGCCGTGGTGCATTTTACCACAGTCAAATCTCCTTTACTCTTCTAAGCCAGTTCTAGCAAGAAAGGGATGTTGCTTTGGCTGTCAAAAAACTATAGGAAGAAGAGTCTCAGGACATGTTGAGACTCCTTCAACACAATGCTTTTCTTTGCAGCTTCTCTTGAGCTTAAATTTATACTTTTCTTTCAAGAGCCTGGACTTCCTTGAAGTCTTGTTCCACCTGAGGAGAGATGTCCCTGTCTTACTTAGTGTCAGCTTCGATTCAGAAAGTAATACTGCATGGATCCAGGAATCTGTGGCCTTTCCAACCAGTTGGTCATCTATCATTTCATTACAGTAAGGTTACCAAATTGATGTGTCCTGGCTAATTCTTCTAAAGCAGCTCTATAGCTATCCAGTATCTCACCAGGCAACTGGGCATGCTGTCTCGATTGATAATACTCTGTGATACTATTAGCAGATGGCAGAACATGACCTACCTGTGAAATCTGACCCACAGGGATCTTCTAACAGTGCTTGTTTTCTTGGGGAATGTCTTGAGACACACTTTTATCTTTCTAGTCCAGCATTGCAACTGTGTTTAATTTTTCATAGAAATAAAGGAAGGTATCACAGTGCTGGTATCCAGCCTTGTAAGTGCTAGTGACTAGCTAAGAAATGAAGATTTGCTGTTAATATTAATTATTACCATTTCTTCAAATGAGGCTGTAATGAAATTTGATATATAATTTTTTAAGTAGCGGCACAGGAGCTATTTTAGATTTAACAACTGCGGTATCTTTGCTTCTTATATTTTTCATTAATCTTGATGTGCTTAATTAGTTGCTGTTCCTCAGTGGAAATGTTTGACTAGAGTAGAATGAGACTAATGAAATCTCTTGGGTTACTACTGCTGAAAAGGACTAAGGGCTAGAAGGACATCAAGCCTGGCTAAATACAATGTTTGTTCATAGGTTAGCCCTATGTGGCAATGTTTGCAAGTGATAAAAAAAATAAAATAAAAATGGCTGAAGATAAAGGCGCAGAGTAAATGCTTTAATAATTTTCTGGTGTCTCATTCCACAGGAATTGGCTCTTTAATTGCAACCCTTAGTTTGCAGGGCAGGTATAGGGAACCTATGTGTAAACTGGAAGTCTGTGCATAAAAAGAGCTAATAGAACAAGTTAATCTCTGTTTTGAAAGCCCAGCATGCAGCTTAGCAAATATCAGCAAACCAGAATCAAAGTGTGGAAAATCACAGCCCTTGGATAGGCAAAATAGGTTACAGTTTTGAAATTTGAAGCAAAACAGATACAATTATGTGTGAGCTGTCACCATGTAGCTGGGTGAAGTCTGAGCTCTGAGGAAAAAATCTGTTTCTAGTGGTGATATCACCTGCATCTGCAGTGGGATGCAGACTAGGTCCTATGTTTTATTACTTTTGCCTGAGAACAGTAAAATTTTAATTATTTTGTTCACAAGTCTGCATCCAAGGCTGCCTTCATGTTTAGTCAGAGTATGGCAGTTATCATGGCATAGTGTAAGGGCTTACACCGAATATGGCTTATATGACACCAGATACAATCTCCCTGTTCATTGTTTAGAAGCAAGAAATAGCATTTATCTTCTCCTCAGCATTCAGCATTAGTGGTCACTATTGCACAGCTCCTTCCATGCTGTGATAACAGTATAACAGATAGTATCATCTGTATGTCTTCAGAAGAATAGGAAATAATGAGCCAGATTCACTTCTGTTCTGATTCCATTGAAGCTGGAGAAATTATACCAGCAGGAAGTTTGGCCTCCTGCATGTTAATTGAGCTCTTTTCAGTTCAGTGCTTTGTCTTACTTTAATTTTGAAATTATAGCCATAAATTGTGCCTAACAATGCTATATCAAGACCTGCACTAGTACCAAGTGCAGCCTTTCAGCCCCAGTTCTTGCTGCAGCAGTGCTGCTTGTGAGGCATCCTTGGGCTTGTTTTTGAACAAAATGCACCATGTGCAACCAGCACAGTTACCTGCTAACTCTGACGTGTACCACATTTCAGTGCCTGACAAGACCTGCACCTCCTAAATTAAGAGTAATGTGGCAGGAGAATGGGAAGCATATGCCTGCCTAAGGAGCCCCAGGACTTGTCACAGTGGGAAGACTGTGTCCTCAGGCAGGTATCTTCAAGTGAGATTCATTGCCCCAAGGGACCTGGTAAACAGATGTGAAGAGGCTTGGATTTGGATTGGTTTCTCCAGAGATGGCTGCAAACCTGGGTGGATCTGTCTATCTTACTCTGTTTTCCTTTTCTCACATATAAGAAAAACAGCTAGGAAAGGAAAAGGGAGGTGGCATTGCTAGAGGCTCACAGGTACTGAGCAGCTGGCTGGGAGATGTTGGTGGGAATGAGGAAAAAGTGGCTTGCTGAATTAGATGTGAACTTTGGTGACTAGTGTTCAACCCAATGCTTATGAAATACTCCATGGTTCCTCGCCTAAAGGCCTCATTTGTGTGGGTGTGTGAGAAAATGTCTGTTTGCATAATTTATCTGGCTTTAATTTTACCTAACTTTATCAAATTAATCCTACATTATTGTATTCTCTATTTGTAAGTGATCTATTTTCTACTAGATTGCTCACTGATTTTACTGTATATGCAGCCTGAAAGCTGAAACAGATGATAGAGTAATTGTTTTTAAGTCCATAATAATTCATGAGCATAGCCTACAAAGCAGGTTTTGGATGGTCTTTGGGGTAAGCACATTAAAGCCAGGTATTTGTAAGCTCTTTTACAACATGTTAGCATAACAACATCTTGTAAAATAAGCATCTTCATAATCTAAGAACATCTGATGTCGGTCCATTAACTGTTTTCATCTTTGGCTCAAACTACCAATGGTCTCCATATCTGAGCATCATTTAGTATTATAGCTGAGGAATCTCCTGCTGTTTTATGGAAGTGACCAAGTTCATATAATGTACTAGGGGTTTAGATTCTTTTCCTTAAAAAATACATTATGCCCCATGTCAATGGGAAATCACCTTGAGAAATGTTGCCATATGCCAAAACCTAGTAAAATTACATCTTGGGACCCTTAATTTTGTCATTAACAATTGTTATTTCCTCTTATACCAACTAATTAAGCAGTACATGAGAAAAATATAATTTTCCTTCATTTATTTACTGAAGTATCAAGGGTTACATTTGGAAATGGTATTATGATACACATCTGTGTCTGTTCAAATTAGGAAGGTTTTAATGATACCTCAAGAATTAGAAAAGCAATTGCTTAACTAAACGGAGGGAATTCCTACAAATGAGTGCATTATATTTATACAAGATTTGTTTAATCTGTGAATTGTTGTATAATTAGTTGCACTATGCAGACAAAAAGTAAATATCCTTGTTTCCAACTCTGTTGGTATCCTGTCATCAAGCTACCAACAGCTCTGACTAACTCCTCTTCATTGAATATCATAATTACTTTTTTGTAGGTAATGTCCAACTCTGACAATGTGTGAAATTATTGTCCTGAGAGACTGAAAACTTAAAAGGTGCCTGTGTTAAAAAGCCCAAACAAGGTATTCATTTAAAATAAAGAGTTATTAAGACTTCACATTTCTACTCTGTAGTTTTAAGCCCTGATACATTCCCATGTGGCTCACTTCCCTGTACTTGGCAATTGGTATTACAATCTGAGGATATCATCACCGTGTTAAGAAGGGTGGAGGTTTCAGAAGGTCTTGCTGTCTTCTTCTGTGGTGGTTCTTCCCTACATCTGCTAGTCATGCTAAAAGAGAAGACCACCACAATTCATGAAACCTCCTATTGTGTTTCATCTCTGTGCCAGGACTATGGCAAAAGGTAAGGCAAAAATGCATGTTTCCAAAGCTGTAAATTGTGGAATGTTTGGATGCCAACTATCCAAATAAACTCAGTCAAAACCATTGAAAAGTAAACATTTCCACACAGTGCTTGCTGAGCCCATGGGATCTTCCTGGGTTTTAGATCTTCTGATGCAATTGGATACTACTCCAGGATTTTGACAATGAAAACAGAAATGGTATATGTATTTGGACCCATGTTTTGGCTTTTAAAACTGTCTTCCATCTAAAAGACAGCAGGGAGATGTTAGGACTTGGTTTTTGTTGTTCGTTTTCTTTTTTTTTGTTTTGACATATCTGAGTACAAGATGTTAGGACTTGGTTTTTGTTGTTAGTTTTCTTTTTTTTGTTTTGACATATCTGAGTACTTTTTTGGAAAAATGTTCAATCTCAACTTTAAAAAGAACAAAACTGTCCTGAGAATTTGGGATGAGAGAGGCCAGGAAATGTGATTGCTGGGCAGAGAGCTGACCTGTTGAAATGGCTGCTCACAAGAGGCTGATGCTCTTCAAGTATGTTGACATCAGTGAATGTCTGGGTTCTTGGCAGTGTAGACTCTTTGCCTTTAAGTAAATGCATTTGAGAATAGATTAGTTTGCAAGCACTTGAATTGATTTAATGTGTGTTTACTCTTCAGATATTTACTGTGGCTGTTTACCTCTGCAAGATAAATATTTAAAATTGCATTTGAACCTCACATTAACATTTATGTTTGTGTCATTACGGTTTCCTTTTGTGAATGAGATTTACCTATCAGTCTTAAAGCTGTAATAAGAATGAGTCTATTTTTGTAATTTTCAACTTCTCCCAATAATCTGCCATAGGGTTGAATTAATTTTGTGGCATGTTTACTGCTCATTCATCATCAGAGTCACAGCAATGAAGCAATCATCAGGGTAGAAAAGCATTGGTATTTTGTGAGCAGTGCCAGGATGACAGGTCTTGCAAGGAAATCCACATACAGCACAGTGCAGCCACCTATTCCTGGGCAGTGAACACACATCAGGGAACTGAACTAAAGCTCTCTGGGGCCAAAGGCATGACAGCTGAACAAGAAACTGGATACAGGCATGTATTTCATTCTGGAACTTGTCACTAGAAGGGAAAGGGCTCACGTTATGGCCATAGTTTTCAGATTCCAGTAACTCATTTGCACGGAGCAGAGTTCAGGCTTTGTTTCCTCCATGTCTGCCCAAGTAGTGGCTTTGACATAGCTTTTAGGTGTGCCAGGTTTGTGTCAGTGACTTAGGAGTGAAGGGGTTTCCTCTCCATCTCTTTGCTTGCTAATGTACAAAAATGTGCCCAGTGGCAAGAGTAGTAGAACAGGTTCTTTCCAAGAAGGGATTATCTCCCAATCGCTGGTTTTTTTCATCTTTGAGATAAGTTCAGAAGTCCCTCTGACAGGAGCTGGCTCACTGAGGAGTGGTGCTTCTTCCAGGCTCACCTCTGACTGAATAAATTGGAAATTCCCTTGTGTGCAAACTAGATCTTTCTTTTCTCCATTCTCTAATGACTGACAGAAATTAATTTTTGGTTGGATTTCAGAGTTTATGGTGAAATTCCAAGATCCAAACCACTGGCTGCTATTATGTATAGAGAGGGAGGGTAAACTGAACAGCCCAGCATACTTTGACATCTCAATTTCTATGTATTCCTCAGCAACAAACACAAGTGTTTCTTCATTAAACATTAGCATCTTAAACAGTGAACAAAAAATAATGTGATAGAGATCCATAAGTTCTAACTTATTTTAATGTCATGTTGTTCAGGTTTATTTACCCAAAATGATTCTTAACTAATATGATTCTTTCCTAAAATAAAAAGTGGCAAACTATAGTCTCATACCAAAAGAGTGTGGAGGAATTACCCTTCCTTGGTATAGCTCTATGCAGACTGGACTCTCAGTTCTTCTGGTTTTCTGTAGCATTTCCCCTATAGATCAGATGATTCTTTCCTATGGAACTGATTGGCTCTAGCTAGAACAAATAACATGGTAGTCAGTGTCCTGACCAGGATGTAGTGAACTTCCAAATGTTCCTTAATAGGCTTTAAACCCCTTGATACACAAACTGAATCATATTCTATGTTTTCTATTCGCAGAGCACATCTCTGGTATCTCGTAAAGGATAGCGAACAGTGACAGCAGAGATTTCTGTGCAAAACACTTTTCATGTTGAGCTTTGTATCATCTGTATGATACAATCTAAATACCCTGTTGTGCCACTTCACAACACAAATCAAACACACTATCTTGAGTAAGGGCAGATAATTGTTGCTCCTTCTTGAGAGATAGAAGTATATGGTTTGAAGCCGGACTCTTGGCATCAGAGAGCTGACTTCTCTAACCAGATTTGGGTTTTTTTTCACTGTTTGTCTGGCAGGCTATGGAACTTGCACATCTTGATCAAAAGGCTGATTACCACCCAGATCTTTTAGGTAGGAGATAAGGCCTCACTTGCTGTATGTTTCTAATTACATAAAAGGAGTAAGATAACATATTCAGAACAGTAGATAAATTTAGAAGAGATAGTGCTTGGACTGAATAATACGATCTCATTTGATCTTTATTTAGGAGTGTGCAATGAAGCTTTAGGGTGTGAATGCCTTTTCCAGCACTGATCATAGGGCAGGGCCATCATTCTTCCCCATGCTGCTGCTTGTGTGGGAAGGGACTGCTTGGACGAGGAGGATCTTGTCAGTGTAGTCAGAGTTGGTAGAATCAGGCTGTGTGGCTGTCAGAAGCATAGGCACTGTCCTGCTGGTGTGCAGATGTCTCAGGTGACCGTTTCCCTCCACTGATATTAGGAAGAGAGAAGTCTGGAGCTGCTCCATTAAGTCTGTGCGTATAAATCTTAACGACTGACATAACGACGTTATTGTGGAAAGCATCTGCAATCAGGCAGCAATTAAGTCCAGGATGAGAGCAATGACGTGATTAAAGCTAAGCACGTGCTTATGATGTTACTGTGAACAAAGAGCTGAATGCTGCTGCACTGCTTTCTTGGGCTTGAGCTAGAGTAAATGAATGGCAGATGAAGCCACACTTCCACTTCTGGGTTTTTAGTGGGTCATTAAATCCTACTTGTCCATGCTGTACTGCTTTAGATATACAGTTGTACTGGTAGGATGGCAAGGAAGGAAAAAGCAAAGCTCTGAAGAGGATTGTTACCTCCTGTACCTGGTTTGCCTACTAGTTCAGGATGATGTTTTAGTGTAGAATATTTGATATTTTGGTGATATTTGGAGAGTGATGGGTAAAGTTTTGCAGCCACAGAACTGGTCAAGAGCAGGCTTGTCTTTCATAGCTGAGCAATAAGCCTAGTCAGATCAAAATCAATTGCAGTGGGTAGAAGTGTAGTAAATATTACTATATCCATAGCATTTGCACAGTAATGGATGTTGTGGCTCACAAGTTCTGTATTATTTTTGGTCCTCCATTTCTTGCAAAGCTAAGGAAAAGTCAGTAAGAAATGCCAATGTCTTGCAATGAATAAGCACTGGATTTTAATTCTGTACGGAAAATATTCATTAAAGCTTTCTGTAAGCCAAGTGCTTTCTAACATAATTTTCTTAAAAAATGTTACTATTTTTCTCCTCAGTTGTTTAACATTTTGACTGTTACCAAAATGTGTTCGGAAGAGGTTACTATGACTGGACTAAGCTGCATTTATATTCTTTGTTCAACTGTCTTGCAGCAAAATGCACATAAAAGTTAATTTTAGAATAATGCTATAATATGCATGGGGCTGCTGAAGATCTTTGAATAATACAAACTACGTACACTCAAGTTACAGAATAGAAATATAGAAACATCATGCAGAATAGAAAAGTAACTTTGAATATTGATTTTAACTACAAAGGCCTGTAGTGTAATAATATGTTGGACTCTTGTGGAAATGAGTATAAAATCTAGCCCAATTATTCAGATATACAGCAGTGAAGGATCTGGTTAAAGGGCTAAGAGAGCAAATGGTAAAATGTATCTTGGACTATACCAATATAACATTAAAGAAGATATCTGTGTCAAGTGGAGAAAGGCACCGACAAGTAAAATATTTTCATGGCAGTGTGTGTTTGAAAAGAATTCCAAATTAGACTGTGGTCTGACTCCACTGGTAATACATTTTATACTTCCCAGACCTTTGATTCCCAGCTGATACACCATGTTCAGTGAGATGCTCTCAGTACTGACCTTTCAGCAAATACAATTCTGCTAAAATTCACATTTTAAGCAATACAAACATGCAATTATTGCTATTAATTCCTAAAACAGTGTATAGAGAATGTGAAAAAGATGAACTGTATTCCGGGTAAGATGAGAGAAATCACATAGATAAGGCTGGGAGAGGTTATTGCTTTATATCACGAGATTTATTGTACAGTTCTCAACACAGTGTATGTTAAACAAAATTAGTATTAGTGAATCAGTGGTGGCAGACAAATGTGGCATAATTATGAACTGCAAATGGTAGCACAGTCCTTTGTTACTTATGCATTTAAGTCATTAATAATAAAAGTCATACCCTGAGATGTGGGCGCTGAAAGTACTTTAGGAAATTATAGAACATAATTACATCTTCTCTCCTTTTGGGTAATTTTTCCTCCCTGTTTTGAATGTTTTATTAGTTTTAGCTCTTTACAGCCCCTAAGTATTAGTAGTGCTTTGATCCTTAGCCAACTCTCATAAAGTACAGTGGTCTAGGTCCTCCACTGGTGACAACTGGTACAACTCTATGGATTTTTCAGCACCTTTCCCATCCTACAGGACTGTGTTGCTTTACACCTGCTGAGTAAGTGCCAGAGTATAAGACTTGCCATTGAACTGGACCTGGAAAAAATATTGAACTTCGAGGGTTTTGTCATTTTTATGAAGCCTGTGGTAGAAGGGAATGTATGGGCAATGCAAACCCTCTGGGGAAGGCACCACAGGGCAAGGGTCTGTCATATTGCATTTTCATTCCTGAGCTGGAGGTAGCCTGGCAATAGCAGGAGGTAGCCTGGAGGGCTGCCTGGGGGAAGGTCTCCCTTGATGTAAATTAACCTGACAGGCTGGGGTTACTCAGGCATACTCTGTTTCCTGTCCTGGCTGTAATTTTTTGCTGGATTGTGTCCTTTCTGAGCCTTCCATAGTGGCACAGGCACCTCTGCTTTTCTTAGCCAGGTGGTCATCCAATGCAAGAGTGGTTTTAAACTCCTGTTTACCTGTAGAGTGGGGAAGGGACTCTCAGTTGTGTGGGAGAAGAAAGTGTGCTGTAGAGAGGACACTGAGTGAATGTCAGGATGTCCTCAACACTGTGACTACCAGTTGTGAAAAGGGGTGAGCTGTGAGAGCAATGCTGCAGTGCTTGGTGCATTATGCAGGAGGCAGAACTGATAAAGAAATGCCCTATGACTGTATTACAGTTGAACCTAGATGTAACAAAAGGAGTGAGGAGATGATGCTAAATCCCATGTTGTGCTAAACAGTTTCAAAGCATATTATAATGGCCAAAAATGCTTGGATGAGATACAGATTACATAAAATAATGACAACCTCTTGATGCATTCATGCTGAGTTGACGTGCAGCCCTGCAGGGCCAGTTCAGCATGAGCAGTGTGTGAAGAGAGGGAAATTGCTGACCTGCTCAAACAAATGTTGTCTTTGGGTTCACTGGAGGTTCAGAAAGACTTCTATATGAAGGGAAATGTCCTTACCTTAGACCTCTGGGAAAATGGGAGTTTTGTCACTGGTTTCACTCTCTAGATGACAACCAGAGAGAAAAACTTTAGGCATCAGTTCTCTGCTGGAGCCATAAGTTAATTTGTGCTGTTGTGCTGAAGATCATCTGACACTGATATTTTCTTCCTCCACCTGACGTGCCCTTAGAGTCTACAGCCTGCTTGAGGTGCTGTGCAAAGTTCAGCCAATTTTGGGCTGGTGATGTGGAGCATAAGAACACAAGATGTCTTGATATTTGGATGAGTATTCCTAGCACATCCATTTCATCCTGCTCATGCCCAGTTGCTCAACTGAAATGTGGCCTTAAGAGGAATGCAATGAGGGACAGTTGCTGTATGAGAAAAGCAGAAACATTAAGACCCGTGTGGCTTTAATATATCTAAATTTTCTAATGAAGAATTGTTCACAGCAATGACTTAAGACTCAGTTTCTTGTAGCTCAGCTCCTTAGTTTAATGAACTTTTCAGTCTGAACAGCTTTGTCCAGTATACAAAGCAATTGTCTCTTCTTCTGAGAGCTGCTTTGAGCAAGGTTTATTTTGTACCAATTTAACATTTCCTTAGTGATTAGCTGACACAATTGTATTAATTTACATTGACTGGGTTTTAAATGCAAATTGAACTCTTTAGCAAAATTACCAAACAACAAAATTACATCAGAATTAGGCCAGATAAATGAGAACAGTCAATTGATGGGAAGTTCATCACCTGCAAAATTATAAATTAACAGAGCATCAAAAATCACTTTGATTGTTGTATAATAATTAGATAACAACAGTTTATCGTTCAGGTAAAACCATTAGCTCATTCCAAAGTGCTTCTGTATATTCTCCAACACAGTGAGTTTCTAGCACAAGGCTGAGGACAGCACATGAATCTGTCAGGAAACAAACATGTGAGAGGAAGTTAATCTGTGCACAGACAGATTATTTACTATTTCCCTGCTGTCAGTTTTGAAACAGGTTAATTTTCCAGGAGCTCCCAACTAGAACAGTGCCAAGAATCTTCAAACCTTTAAACTGACCTTGGAAACTGGTGTAAAATCCTACTTGTCTAGGCTTTGATCTTGCCTTCATGTCACTCTTTATTTGGATTATTGTCCAAGTATAGAGGTCACTTGAAACTACAGGTCCCTTGTGACTGTGAGGATTGGAACTAATATATCCCATCACAGGGCATAATTAGACATGAAAGGCTAATTTAACTGCGTGGAGGTTAATCTAGGTAAACCAGTGTGGTGTAAGGGGAATACTCAGTATAATGGGGGGTTATTTATGTCAAATAACATTTTTCAGATAACCTTCACACTGAAAAGTAAGAATAAAGTCTAACTGGTAGATAGTTTTAAGGAAGAACACTGTAACTGTACTGTGTGATGTGGTCCCTCTGTGCAGAGACATTAAGCAATACAGGTATTGACTAGAGGTTGCATACAAAGGTAACGGTGCTCTTACTGTAACAATTTTCATTTGAAAATAAGATATTGGATATATCCAAAAAGACCTAAATCTGCACTGAAGAAAAGACCTCTTACCTTTAAGCTAGACATAATAGAGCAGAATACTTTGAAGTAGTATTAAAACAAATAAATGAAAAAATCCTAAAGTCCCAGCATCGCTTGAAGTTACTTTTACTGACTGGGATGTCCATCTGATGGTTTGCATAGGCTGAGGATTAGCATAGTCATGTCTTGTTTCAGTGATGGGACATACTGTGTATGTGTGTGGATATATACAAAATATGTGTATATGCAGACTTTTTCCACACATTGATAGAAGGACAGATCTTTAGAACTCTAGAGTTACTCTGGAAAGTCAAAGTGTCCAAGAGTTTTTAAGGGACTTAGTCTGAGTACATGTTGATGCCTGATACCTGAATCACCAGACTAGAAAAAAAAAGTCCTTTCAACAAGCTCTGGAGTTCAGAAAACTGTGACAGTACTTGATCTACTTTCAGCCATAACAGGAGTTACAGCAAGGATTGCTAAAAGGAAGCATAATGCTGAGATTAATATTTTGCCACATTTTACTTAATTTTAAAATACAGTATAATAAAAGCTGCTCCCTGTGGAAGAAGAATGCAAATGGGTTTGGAGTGCATTAGCACACTGCTTTGCATATTAGGGGACTATATTATTTATATGGATTGAATTCACCCAAAGATTTTTTTTAAATGTACATAGGACTTGATCTACTGCACAGCCCAATTAAATTTAAACCTAGGAGGGCAGTAAACCTGTTGGAAGATTACATTAGCCTTCACTAAACCTCAAAGACTAAGACAAAGAAACTCTTCCAAAGATATGCTGGTCATAGGGATAAAGTGCTTAAGCAAGGCATCCAATGTGCAAGTGAGAGATTAGCAGGTCTTTATCTTTATCTGAAATTATTTCATAAAGGGAATCCCAGTCCAGAGTGAGCTTGGAAGTGCTGTGTGCCAGCCCCAGGGCAGGATCGTCATTAGCTGTGGCCCTTATCTGTGCTCTGCTGGTGCTGGCTGAGTGCTGAGGTCAGCCTGCCTCTTGGAATTTAAAGAATCCATTTTAATTATGTTTAGTCTTTTGCTACTGTAGATTCAGCTGTATAAATTATTTAAAAGGCAGAAAGCTTTTCCTCAGTAATTAATGACAGGTTTGTTAGCTACCGTAACAACCTGAGGCTTCACTTTCCTTGCATAGTTCTGTAACTGTCTCATGATTACCTAATATAACAACCAGCCTCTATGGCATTATAAAATGATAATCAATGGTTTGTACCAGCAGCACTTGAAGGGGTGATAGAGCAGTAGTGTTGGATGTATTTACTGTCATGAAGGAAATAATCTGGGTAGAAGAGCAGCAGCCTGTCCACAGTTTTCAGCTACTCAGGAAATGCTGTGAGTTACTAAGATCATCGAGTCTAACCAATTTTATGTCCAGTATTAGTCAGTGTTTCGCCACACCTGAGAGATCACAGAGATACTTCGAGAGGCAGAACACCCAGGTGGTAGTGGTAATAAAGAGTCTTGCAACAAAAGCCTTTCACCTTCTTTCTTCCATTGTCTGCTTGGTAAGGGAATACTGTTCTGTTAAGTGTCCTGTGGATGTTTCTGTGGAGGACTTGCTGTCCTCCTAAATCATCAGAATAGCAGAGGTCACATCCTTAAGTGAAGCCTTGTCCTCCATCAGGTGTTAGAGTCACTCTCGTGGAGTCTAATCGAGGATCTCAAGTTTCCTGAAATGATGGAGAAATGCAGTTCATCTGCCAAAGCTCAGCAGTGAAAGGTGTACTGCAGCAGCCCATGTGTCTTTGAATATCATATTAGGTATTTGATATTTTACAGCTTTTAGATTGCAACTAAACTGGAGCCTGTTCCCTAGAGCTTGAAGCTGCTCCTCTCCACACACACTGGCAGTACTAAAATGATGTCCAGAGTTCCAGGAACATGGAATTAACTTGCCTTTTGCCTATTTTAGATCTAAATAAATGATCATGAATTCTTGCATTTTAATTTCTTGCTTTGAATAGTAGAAAAATATGACTCCCAGCAAAGTTCTTCGGTACTTGTGTCCAGGAATGTCATGACAGAGATAGTGGGAAGGGCACTTTGTGGCTATGTACTTCTGAGGTTTTTTGTAACCATTTGCACTGAAGGGCTGAAGACTAAGATTGTCTCAGTGCTTTGTGGAACCCTAGGCAGTGTAGGAGCTGTCATCCATGGAGATCAGAGGCAGAAAGGAAGGGGGATGGGGCTGGCATCTCTCAAAGTTAATATAAAAAGCTCACCCTGATGTGACATCAGTGAATTGTGTGTTCTTTTTCTGTGGTGTTGCTCCTCATCTCTTGTTGCACAGGAAGCTTTGGGAGGAAGCTGTGGAGGGCTTTGCCAAGATTCTGCATTGTGTGGTGACAGAATCACAGTTTCTGCTGGTCTTGTGAAGCCCTTGGTGATGGCTTTTTTCTTCTTTTTTTTCTTTCAAATGAAAAGCCTGCCAAGACATCATCTATAAATAGATCCTTTAGGCCTGAATTTTTTTTTTTATTTTCTCACTGGCAGTAAAGAGATATCTGATCTTACATATGTTTGTAGATGTTTCATAAATGTGGAAAGCAAGAGAAAGTTAAAAGTGAAAACCAGTGTCAATACTGTGATTTTGCAGCATGCCATGAACATGTTTTAAGTGTCTTTGCCTACACAGTTGTAAATTTAGGTTTTAGGGGTCTGGTCTTGGAGACTACCAAAGCTGTCATGTAGTTTTTCACTGTATGTGAAGATGTGATATATCAGCTCTATGTTGTAGAGACACTGAGGAGTTAAAAGCGTGTGAAATCCATAAAATGTTGTGTTCTGATGGTTACAATGGCAGAAGTTACTGTTTTGGCAGGCTCCTTCATGACTCATGAGGCACCGAGGAAGTGGTGTAACTGCATATCTCTTCATGCTATTAAGTGAATTAGAGAGAAGATTTGAAAAGGTGAAAATCCTGAGCCTTGGGAGCCTTTGTCATCTGCATTTTCTTCCTGCCTGTGGTGCGTGCTGGGACACAGGTACACAGGCACATCCAGTGGCCTGACCTTGCTTTGCTCACAGGCTCTGGAATGAATGTGTATGACTCAGTGTCTGTCTGAGGGAACGAATCCCTCTCGCACGGTTTCAGCTGGAAGTTATGCTTTTAAAAACTTGATGGCCCTCAAAGAGCAACTCCTTTCACATTTAAATTTTGCCACCCCATGCGTCTCACTTTCAGGATGATTCAGGCTGCTTCAGGAGTAAATGAGGGGTGCGTGAGAACGAGCCATAAGAATTATGTTATCCTGATCTTTTGCTCCTGACATCCTTACTGATGTGCAGTGAAATATAAAGGGTTTAGAACATGATTCACTGTTAAACGGTAAAGAGAAAAAGTTCAGCTATTCATAAATTAATATTAAATCTGTTTTCTGCAGCCAGTGTAAGGCTGGTGATGGCTCACTTGCCTGTGCTTAGCAAAGAGCAATGCTCTCTAAAGAATCACATCCCATCGTTTCTGCTGACAGCTATTAAGAAAAATATTTAAAATACCTCTTAAAATTGTATATGTAATTCTTGGTGAAGTGTCATTACATTCTTTTCATTCAGTCATCACCCTGTGCTAGGACTGGAGTTTGTGACACACTAATTAGCTCTGATTTAGCACAACCATTATTTTTGGAGTTAATGGTTAGCGAACGTTGTCTAATATTATTACATAACCATTAATGTGACTAAGGTAAAAAATGAGTTAAGTAAAATGGGAGGAAAGTTAACATGGCAGTTTGGAAATACAAATAGGGTTTTGAGTTTCCCAGCACTAAGTCAAATAAAACATCTGCACCATCCATCTTTAGAAAATGCAGCATGAAGATGGACAATTTCTGATGTATTAAAAGCTTCAGTTAAGGGTGAAATTCCTTCTTTGCAGAAGGACAGCTCCAGCTCTGTGCATGGTGCATGCTTTGTATTGCCCTAGTCCTGGGTATTATGTACCATGTAGGAGCAAATTTTTCCCAGAGAGTTTGAGCCCTGGAAATCAAATGTTTCCTGGAAGGGAGGATCTGCCCTGCCTCCCCAGAGTGGATCTGTCATGGACTCTTCTGTCTTGGGACAGTTTAAACAGTACTGGGCATCAAATGAACAGTTTCTTCAATCCTCACATTGATACAGAGACATGCTATTGAGTCATGCCATAGCTCCTGGGTGAAACAAAGGCCTGTTTAAAATCATGACTTTGCTTTTCTTTCTTTTTCCTTTTACTGTTCTGTGCTCCTGAGAGCTGCTGTGACAGTGCACAATCTCTACACCTTCTGCCTGCCTGCCCTGTCCCTGGGGCTGGAGGAAGGAGAGGCAGAGGGTGACACTTGCAGATTAGGAGATACTCTATGAACACTGGATCACTATGGGCAGAATTGCCTATAGAGACCAGAAGAAAGGTCTTTATAGAGGGGGCAAGAGACTGGTGCTGAACAGGGAGGGAGTAGAAAAAATACTAAGACCAAAACTGGCACATAAAAATTGAGTCATGATCTCCCAAATTGTCTTTCTCGTTTTTCTTTATGTGCACTGAATTGCATAAGACCTGAAATGGAGACATGGAAAGTTATGTCTCCTGTTTCCCTCACCTACACTGGCAGCAATTTACAGAGCAGAAAAAAAGCAGTCAGCTTGGACCAGTATAGCAAACACCCTCTTAAAGAGCAGAAAAAAAGCAGCCAGCTTGGACCAGTATAGCAAACACCCTACCCCTCTCATATCATCACAGCAAGGTTAGGACAGCATGGAATAAAGGGGGCACTCCCACCAGAAAGATCCAATAATGCTTTGGGGGAAAAAAGGATTTAAAATGTTCTTTTAATAATAAGTTTTGTTGATTGCTTTCTTTTCTATTTATGAAGGATATTTTGCCTGCAGGGAAGCTCTTTGCTTGTCTGAGTTCATCTAAGAAGATTAAGCTCCAAAAGTTCATGACCATACAGTTCATCTGTGTTCATCTTTACCCCTCACCTTGAACATGTAATCTGATGAGTGGTTTCAGTATAAATATATAGATGCGTTTTGACTTGGCTGAACTAACTCAAGACTTATCTCCAACTAGCAGGAGGTGGAAACACAGCTGAGATGGTGTGTTTGTCAGCAGGAGTTATAATCTGTGTGCCAGCACAGTGTTCTGCAGTGTTTGTCTCCACAGTCTATGTAAAGGAGAAGAACATTGCTTGTGTAACAGGATCACCTGCAGGAAAAACTTTGGTGGATACACCAACAGAACAGAGCAAAGGGATTTCTGATAGCCATTGTGTTACATACACAGTGTCAGTTCCCTGTGGCCCACTGTTCTTGCCTTGTCCTGACCTGGAACAAGGCATAAGCAGTTGTTGGTTTGACAGTGCAGATCAGGATGTGCCTTGGTAAGAGGCTGCAGGACTGTCCTTTTAGGTTGTCAGTTTAATTTGTCCTCCCTTGCTCTTAAAACAGGAGTTAATCCAGGCTGTCCATCTACCTCTGCCTGATCAAGCTGCTCTATTTTCCCTGTGGAATCCCCTTATCTGTGATCACGGAGCACTCAGTTACCTTTCCCTGTACCTGCCTTTTGAGGACTATCAAAAACAAGAAAAGGGAAGGAGGACAGAAGGAGTTCAATTCTAAAATCTTACCATACCACTATGCAATGGCACCAACCTGAAAAGCTGTGAGGCACAATTAACTGCCTTAAAAAAGTTACCCTGAATCAATTCCTGAAAGGCTCCGTGATCTAAAAGTGATATGTGCTTAGTGTGTTCCTGCAGTGATCTAATTTTCTGTGTAAATATTCAAACAGGTTTGTAACAAAAATTTATCTCTAAAAATACTGGTTAAAGTTTTGATTACCATTAAGCTTTACAAGGGATTTTGAGTTAACCACCCAAACTAATTAAGTGAAATTATCCTAATTTGTTTATTATGTTAATGTTCTGAATTAATTTATAGTAATTTAGCATGTATTACTAAAGATTTATTATGTTTCCCACCAAATGACTTAAGAGCTATAAATCCCATGGTTAACTGTAATTAGTAGAGACATATTTATCGAAAGGGATAATTACATCTGATAAAAGTTCTTCAGTTAGGCTTAATTAAAACAGATTATTCCCCCATAAATGAAAAGTAAATATGGTAATTACTGGATAGATATTCATTGCAGAAATGAATATCTCAGCATTTAAATTTTGTAAAAGGGTGGGAAACTAAACTAAGTAACTGATTGCTTCTCAATAAACTGTAATTAATCTCTAGGAAACATATATTTTATAGGAGTAAACATTTTGCTAGCTAATGGCTGAAGAGTAGACACTAGTCAGAAAACCCAACCATTAACTCTTTCTTTTTTTTTATTTTTTTTTTTTTTAGTTGACCATTGCTGCTTTGAACTAATGAAGAGCAGGCTAGGAAAATTATATTTTCTTCCAATAGACTGTCCCTAGTTTATCTAAGTAGCAGGATTGAGGAAAAGACACACAATTTTTGTTGATGATAATATGGACTATAGTTTCTTAGGCATACCCCAAATTTACAGTGGTTTCTGATGCTAACAATCTATTTAATGCACATCACTGCCCAAGAAGAGATTAGATTGTAAATCTGTTTTTTCATAATTTATAAGTACACTGTGTTAAAAGCACTTTCTGCAGGGCTGTCACTTGTAAATCAGATTCAAAAGAGGGGTCAGAGCTGAGAGTAGCAAAAACGTAAACATGCAAAACCAGATTCTTTTCTTGGCTGAAAGTACTTACTAAAACTACTTGGAGACACAGGGGAGTAAGTAGGCTCTGACTCCTTGATTCACTGGGTATAAATGAGTGGAAACAGAGACATTTAAACTCAAAATATTGCAACAGAATGTGGCTTTCTACTGGAAGAATTAGGACAGTGTGTTGGCTGGAGGAAGGGATGGTTTTCCTCACAGTGCTTAAATTTTCTAATATTTTTAATATGATACAGGAATTTGCTGCTATTTGGTGTGTCATTGAGAGCTGCTGCTGTGTCTCCTGAGCTTTGCAACTGTGGTATGACTGGGTACACAATGAAGGATGTAAAATTTTGGTACTGTCTATGAGTACTTGTAGTAGTTGTAGCTTGCAATAGGTTTTGTGGTTAGAAATATGTGGGTAAGCTCAGGCAGCTGACAACTCTGGTTATCCAAATCCTCTGGTGACATTCTCCTAGGTCTAGTAGGGAAATGTCCCAGGAAAATGTCAATGAGCAGAGTGGCTGTGGAGGGAGTGGTGTTTTACTGGGGTGCAACACTACAGAGTTTAAGACTCTCTTCAGGTGTCTCTTGTTCATGTGGCTGGAAGGTTTGGAAGGAACAGGGTAGTAGAATCATGGAATCGACCAGGTTGGAAGAGACCTTCAAAGATCACCAAGTCCAACCCTACCATGGTCACTAGACCATGGCACTAAGTGCCACATCCAGTCTCATCTTGAAAACCTCCAGGGATGGTGAATCCACCACCTCCCTGGGCAGCACATTCCAATGCCTGATCACTGTCTCTGTAAAAAATCTCTTCCTAATAGCCAACCTAAACCTCCCCTGGCAGAGCTTGAGTGTGTATACTAAAAATATGAGATGTTTGGTGGTGTGATACACACTGTTTGCAAATTTAGATTGAGTTCTTTCGGTAACTCATACTAACACAGGGACAGAAATTTAGACTGTCAAAACTCTTTTTCATAGGTGGCTGAAACCCTCTCTGTTCCTGCAGACACTGCCAAGCCCATGGTGGGGACTCAGGCATGTGTAGCAGCAGCCTCACCCCAGTGCAGCATCCCCAGGTAGTTTTCCCCACGTTATTTAAATGAGACACTTCACTTTGGGGTTTCTCTGGTTTTGCACAGCCACACTGCAACAAGAAAAACTTTCCAATCTTCTATTTAAAAGGAGCATTTTTCATGGGAAAGTGTGACCTGAATTTCAAGGTTAAACAAAAAAAAATAAAAAAAAATTAAATAATCCGTATAGTGAAGCCAAGACTATTTTGTTTTGGTCAAATGAAATGTTCTGGATCAATCCAAAATGAATTTTGCAGAAATCCCCCAACAAGTATTTCAGTTTGAGCAAGAGAAGTCCCTTCCATCTCCTTAACATGTTTTTCATTGATCACTTCCACACAGACAGCACAGGGTGAAAGTCAGTACTGGGGTCAAGAGGTGCACCTTGCAGCCCTAGGAAGGAAGGAAACAAACAGATTAGCCTCACTCACTGAAGAGAGCTGATTTCTATATTTGCTATTTAGGAGCAGATTTTGCTTTTTGCTAAGTCCTGTGGCTTATGGCTGATAATGAGAGAGTTCAGGAGAGCAGTGGAGGTGAGACAGCAATGGATTTACTGGTGGGGGGAATTCAGGGACTGTACCTAGGGCAAAGAACTATTAAAAGTCTGTAGAAAGTAGCCTCTTTGGCTTAAAACAGACAGGAAATTGGGTAAGGATCTTAAGAACTGACCTGTGCAGAGCTGAGGGATAGCAGAACAGCAGAGGCTCCGAGGTGACACACAGACTTTCAGGGGGTTCTTGGGGTTCTTGTACACAGGAGGAGAGTGGAAATCTTTGAAATCTCCGAGCATTGACAGGTTTCTTTCCATTCTGAAATGAAATTAACAACAATTTCTTTCCATTCTGAAATGAAATTAACTGAGGCAAAATATTAAATTAGATTAATATGCCATACTCTTGGCAAACCAAATTGCACACTGTATGAGGCAGCTGAAGAAGCTGACTGCTGTGGTTCAGTGTTGGTGGATTCTTGAAATGTAATTTGGACTAATCCAAGGGTCTGGTTCACTTTAAGTTGCATGGAATATCTTCATCTTGACAGGCTGTTTTCCATGTTTTCTGCTGTTGTGTGACCTGGGTGATGAACACATAGTAATGAAAATCAGAAGAGTTTTATTTATAATTTCTGTCATTTTACCCAAACAGAATGACAAAGACAAGACATTTCAGAATGGTGATCTGGAGATAATGGACGTGTGTATAGACATGCATGTGTTTCCTCTTCATGACTTTCATTTCTTGACATTGAGTTGCATCTGCCATTCTATCACCTCATTGTTTTATGTGTGAAGATACTCGGAACCTAAATTGTTTGTGAGGTATCTGGAACAGTTTTGTATATTCAGTGAAATTTGTTGCTTGAGGATTCACATCAGTTTTCCTGTCACCTGTGAATGCAGTGAGCAGATCCCATGGGACAGATGGTTCCTTCCTAGGATGGGTTTCCTGCCTCTGACCCTCTTAGTGGTCTCAGGAATACCATCTTGACTTTATCCCACGACATCTGAAGCTCTTTAAGAACTTTTCACATGGAATATGACCCAAAGCTATTCTGAAGTGGAAGTACAATATTCCACTGAGGTCACTCCTCCAGTTTATTTGTGAGGCAACTTTTATTTCAGCAATAACCATCTCCATGCATTCTCACAGTATTGTATTTATTTAAGTGTCTGCTAATTCTTTTCTTTATTGTAGTTTTAGCCATTGGTCAGATTGAATGAGAGTAGCTCTTACCATCTTCTGGAAAGCCTGTTAAAAATTGCTGTCATTTTTTTCATTTCTTCCTGTCTTTAATACTGAGCTGAACATAAGCAATAGGGTACATGCCACAGTAAGGACATTGGCAATTTCATATCCAGGACTATGTTGGTGCTGGTAACTTGTTACTAGTAATTTTATTCATTTATTCTGAAACTTCTCCTACTGACATTTCAGTTTGACACAATTTCTTAGATATATTTCCTGTGTAGAAAA
This sequence comes from Acanthisitta chloris, assembly GCF_000695815.1. Classification (NCBI taxonomy): domain Eukaryota; kingdom Metazoa; phylum Chordata; class Aves; order Passeriformes; family Acanthisittidae; genus Acanthisitta; species Acanthisitta chloris. The sequence goes on from NW_008650873.1 coordinate 78,449, forward strand.
TGAAAAAAAACCCTGACAAAACCCCACAAAAAGCCACTCTGATTTCTGAACATCCTTAATCTCTTCCATCAAGAAAGCTGATGTAAAGAATGCAGTTATGGCTCTTCTTTCCCCCTCACCTTTTTTATTTATTTTATTTTTGCACTGGTTTTATCTTCCTTCAATCTTTCTTCAGTAGCTCAATTTCTTATCAGCCCTGCAGACTCTTTGGTAGAATTCCTTTTTGAGTTGTGGATTGAAAAAGGTTTTGCTATTTACTTTTTGTGTCTTTGGCATGTTGATTGTTTTTGTTTGTTTTGCCTCTTTCTTAAACTTCCTAGCTGAATTTAAATTTTAAACAAGGACTTCTTATTAGTAATTTATCTTTCTTTTTCTAATTTATTTTTCCTGTTTGACCACATCAACCTTTATTTGATCTTTTTGAAATGGTAAGTAGCGAATGTTTCTTCTGACTATCACCTATGGTTTACAGAATAGTTCCCATGCTACCCATAAATGTCTTGCCCTTTTATCTGCAATTTCTTAGTTTCTTAGTAATAATCATTTTCAGGTAGCTCTTGCTTTAGAGTTAAGCATTACTGCAGATCTAATCTTCCTCATTGCATCACTCAGTTACATAATAAAGAATATTGCTGCTGTTCCTCCTGCACATTTGTCATTGCAGCTCACAGGAATCTTCTAGAATAAATAATTTCATTGTACGTATTTTCTCAGTTAGATGTTGGCTCTTTGCTCTCTCTGATCTCACATATGGAACAAGCAGCTTTTCTAGGGTCTCCAGCATCCTGTCTGTTTGTTGGTTTAGTTTTGCCTCCTGGACTTCCCTCCTGTCCCTCTTGGTCTTGCTGATACCCTAGCTAGTCATCACTATAAACACTTCTTGAAGAGTCTGCTGATGTTCCCATGTCCAACAGTAAGATGTGTTTATCTCTTACGTAATGTATAGTGTGCTTATACCATTAGCCTTTTACCAAGAAGGAGAGAATGTTTGAAATACGTCGTAGTGGAGAGGAGATCCAAAGGTGTACTGACTGCTGCTTGTGTGGAGAAATCTGGGAGGTGTTAGGAATAGTGTTTCCTTTAGAATTCTATTTAAAAGCACACAAAGCTTGGGCTTTCATCTAAGAAAAGGAAAGAAAGCTCCTCTTTTCCTGAGCAACTCTAGTTGTAAATGAAAAGAGCTTACCCTAATCCCTGCAGCAAGCGGTGATGGAAACCAAGAAATCCAACAAGAAAAGGCCTTTTTCTGCAGCAGCACAGGAATCCTCAGGCCAGTTAATTATTCCTTTCTTCAGCAGCTTAAATTACAAAATCTCTTGAATATTCTTGACCTGTAGTGGAAGAATATGACTACTCATCCTCAGTATTACATTTCCTTATGGAATGCTCCATCATCCGACAGCAAAAGGGTCATTGTATTAGACTTAATAGTGCCTGAAGGTTTAATAACCTCTGAGGGGAAAAACAGCTTGAAGACAATGATCGTTAAAAGCCAGAGCATTTTCTTTGACATATTACACCAGGCAAGACTAGACTATGGCTGTTATTGAATTACTGCTATATAGGAAGTAGCAATGAATTGATTTTGGGATTTTATTTTTCAGAAAATATTTTAATTTCAGTATGTCTTTTCCTTCCTGGTACAGAGAAAAGCTTCCTGAAGATTTCTTGAAAGTGTAAGCTAAAATATAATTTTAGAAATTGAGGGAATGTTGGAATTTTTTATTTCTTTTGTGATGTGTCAGTAATAAATCATATTGTGGCATGCTTAATATTGTCCTACAAAATATCCTCTTCCTGTTAATTATGGTTTATTTATTGAATTTCTCCATGAGATATCAAACAAATTCCTAAGACTGTCCAGATATGCCTGATCAACATGAATAGTTCTCTCTTTTCAAGAAAATGCATTGTGTTTGTGAGGTGTAGACATGTGTTGTACTGTTTATGATGCTGTTCTTCGCACACATCGTAAACTCTAGGAGTGAGAAGTTTGAGTGATGACTTTTGAACAGAGTGTTTTGGGTTGTAATGCCAAAAATGTGGTATTATCTATAGTTTGGGGTTTTTGGTTTTTTTTTGCAATCATCGTGGAAGCCTTGGGATTGTCTTAGATTGTGTGCCCAACCTCATAAGTCACTTCTAGCAACCTTGGTCTCAGGCAAGTTACACTAACCTGGCTCCAGGACAGGAATCAATCTAAATGCAAATCTGATTTCTTTAAGCTGTGTTTCCCTCATTAATTTCCTTCTTTCTCTTGCTCTTGCGCACACACTTGCTCATTTGCACAAATGCAGACAACAGCCTAGTACATACAGCTAAAGTATAAGCCAATCAATCCATGTGTCTGGAGAAAAATAGATTGTTTATTTCCATACCTAATTACTTCTTATTAAGGGAGCAACAGAACTTTTGACAAGACAAATTATTTTCTTATGTAAGTAATAAGAGAAAGTGACAGGCACAAACAAGGAATGAATGGAAACACAACACAATAACAAACACTTTAGTGGAAAGGATAGGTAGTTTTAATGGATTTTTTTTTTTTCCTGCAGAGATATAGGTGATACCAACCATGTTCAAAGGATAGAAAAGGGATATAACATAAGCCTTTATAAGCAAGGAAACTCTTCCCTGTCATGGTGATAATACCATGGGGAAATCCTGCAAACCAAAATGAACAGAACAATCAGTTAATACCTACTCTAGGCTGGTAAATGCTGGGAAGTAAACGGACATTAAAGTCTCTGGTTTATGGCACTGAAAGGCTCCAGGTTGAATAGGATCAAAGACACAGTATCTATATATTCAGAGTAGAAGAAAGTTCTACTATAAAGAGCTAATGCTGTCCCTGGATGGACAGTGGTTGAAACACTTGAGTGGCTAAATGCAGAGAAATACCTTCTCTGTTCAATGGCAGTGATGTGAGGAGAGGGAGACTCCACAAAAAAAAAGAACAGCAGAACCAGGAGCTGAGCAATACCTTCCTGTATGACTGTGCCCACTGAGCCATTCCCCACCTCTAACCCAGAGATCCCATGATGCCAACTTGTTTTCACTGTAAGAAAATGTCTTACCAAACTCTGCAAAAATTGCAACTAGAAGAATGAGGACTTGAAAGAATGAACCACTTTTTCTTGCCTTTCTTAAGCACCATGAGGACTGAAAATGCCAGCTTTGCTTAGTTGATATTGGAGAAATCTTGAATTCTTTGTCTGACAAATAAGAAGCAAAGCGAGATAAAGTCAGGGAGCAGGTAGGGAATGCAGAACAGAATGCATGACCAAAATGCAGGGACAAACAGTGATTTACTGTGGGCTGTTATAACAAAGTGACTTATCAATTCATAAATTCACAGTAAGCTTGCTTTTGTATTATCTCTGTTATCTCCAGTCCTGAGGACTGATAACGCACAGCACAAGTAATCTCCAGTCCTTTCAGTCTCTGTCACCTGAGTCACAGAGTTCCCTTCTTTATGCTCCTGCTTCACTTTTCCCCTTCTGCAGGAGCTTTCTGACTGTTCCAGCATTTCTGCTCATCAGCAGAGGCACTGAGCTGAGCACATGTGAAATAGAAAAGACCTGCAAGCTGCCCTACCAGCTTGGTGCAGCCCTCAGCCTCTCTTTCCTCACCTTATAGCACTGGCTGAGGGCAGCAGCATGTACACAGTTGGGGACATGCACATTTGCCCTCCAGACCATACTAGAAGTGCTGCAAAGACAGTGCTTTCCCTCTGATTTTACATCTCAGGCCTGGCTAGCACCCATGAGCTACAAAGCACAGTGAGGTACTTCCTTTGCTGTTTCACATGAAATCAATTTTTTAAAGCAGATCAATTACAGGAATGTTTACAGCAGTTTTCCACTGCATCTAACATTAAACATTTAACAGCTCTCCGCTGAACTGGAATCCAGACCTAGATCATGCTGGGAGGGGTCACTGGCACATGCCTAAGTGGTCCTTTAGGAATCAATGTAGAGCAAGCAGTGGGGAATGCAACTGGCTGGAAGCCCTGCCAGGAGCTGCAGCCTGCTGAGCACAGGAGCCTCAGCGTCCCACAAACAGCACTCCCCAAGGATGCACATGGATCAGGGCACTGTGGAGTGCACCTGGATGTCCTGCTGATGCTAGGGACAGCACTCCCCAAGGATGCACCTGGATGTCCTGCTGATGCTAGGATTGAGAAAATTCATCATCCCTTCCTGTAGACCCTAGTACCCAAACCATGTTCTGGTTTCCTCCGTACTCTGCCTGGAATGACCTGTGGAGAGTGGCATGTACAATTGCTCAGCCCTGCAAGCAGCTTGCCATCAGGTGAACTGTTGTGTGTCCTCCTGTTGTGTGACTGGGTATGAATTTGTGATGTAGTGAGGACTTCTGTATATTTTTCTACATCTTGGTGGTGCATTTGAGAGAGCAGCTGCAACATTAGGCTTGAAAGGTGCATTTGACAGAGAGCAGCTGCAACATTAGGCTTGAAAGCAAAATATTTGTGATGTATTATCTTATGGAAAGAGCAGCAATGCTGATTGGTATTGATACAACTAGCAGGAACTGGATAGAAGCTGTACCTGTGGAACACCTAGGATACCTTAGACCTTTCTTGGGTAAAGTTTAGCAGCTGAATGCTGAGTCACCTGAGAAGGGAATGAATTTTGGCCAAAGGAATGAAAGTCACATCTGCTTTGCTGTCTCTGGTGTCACCATGAGTCTGCAGGCTAATTTGTCTTTAAGCTTGTTAAGCAGCTTGGAGAATACTCACAGTGCAACTGTACTGACACAGAGCCAAAGGGAAGAGAAGCTGGATAGGTGCTATGTGCAGTTAGCCCCTGCTTGGGTCTGGACTGCTGCAGTTCCACAGGGCTACCTGGCTGGAAACAGGCTGAGGGACTTGGGGTGAGCTGATGCCAGTGATGCTGGGACAGAGTCAGAGCTCTACAAGGTATTGAGCTGATTCCCCTTGAGTGTCAAAAGTGAGAGTACGTTTGAGCAGATAATAACTGGAGCTGTTTGACTTTTTCTTGGTAGCAAACCCAAATCTGCAGGATGAGCACAGTACAGTGGTCAGCCCCTGCCTACATGCAAAGTGTTACATTGCTCTAGTCTCACACTGACACTGAAATAATTGCTACAATTACAAATCATCCCTTTTATAACACCATGCTGATTATTTACACTCTGCCAAGACAAGTCTTTCTCTTAAATTCTCATACTGCTTTAGAGTAGGATGAATCTGTCCTGCTGTTTGCATGAGCCAGCAAAAGCAAACACATCATCACCTTTAATTCAGAACAGACAGGTTTAGTCATAGTTGAGTTTTACACCAGTGCAATTTTATAGATTTCCATCCAGTTACTGAAGATTTGTACCTGCTGAAATGGAAAGATGCCTGCTTGATGTGTAGGATAAGGCTTGGGAGCAAGGAGCAGAGAAATGTGAGCAGAAGCTGTTCCGTGGGAAAGGAATAGAAATGAGAAAGAAGAAGAATTATCCTGCTTTAACCTAATGTTGTTAATCTATATTGCCCATTATAATCTCGAGTGTCCTGCTTAGTGAAGTATGCAATCTGTAGTGCTGGTTCTTGCACAAGCAGTGTATCTAATATAAAGGACTGGCTCAACATCCATCATAATAATTACTGTGTCATAATTTTCTGCCCTTCCTACCTCTGCTGCAAAGAGATAGAAGAGGCCTTTCAAGTGTTTGAGAATTTTTGCTACAAAGTTCTCATTTTTTTTAATATGGAAATCTGTATTTCTACCCTATTTATTTTGCAGGTTTGACCTGCCATAATGAAATATACTTTACTGGGGGATGAAACTTAATTTGAATATCTGAAAACGTGCCTACTTAATTTAATATCTGAATTTGCTCTGTTGCACTGAATGGGAACAGTAAGCATATTAGAAGTTTCATTTGAAAAATGCTTCCAAAAAATCCTTAATTCAATGACCCGCAAATTCAGTCTGCTTGACTCTCAAGCTAGATATGAAGCAGTTACATGTGGTCACTGAAGTTCAGAGTGGTTAAAATTTAGTCTCTGTTTAAGCCTTTTGTATCAAAGGAGATGCAAGCAATGAGTGCTCCCTGATCTGTGAGACAGCAACATTCAAAGCTGGTGTTTTGGGCCCAACTTATGCATATGTTCTTGCACCACCTTCTTGGCTTGGTATTTTAGTTTACATTGTTATTTCTCACAGCTTGACAGTGTGATGTGCATGAAAGCAGCCTAATCAACACGCACGAGACTGAGCTGTGCATTCCAACCTCTGGCTGTCTCCAGCTGCACCCCAGTGGGAAACTGCCCTGGGCAGGATTGTGCAGCAGCTCCTGCCAAGCACATCCACCCTTGTTGCATTGCACCCAGGCAAGATGTGTCCATCTGGGCAGCAGAATGATAGGGCTGTCCCTGTTCCTGCAGGAGTAACTGATGCCCAGGGCTCTCTGCATTGGACCCTCAGTGCTTTGCTGTCTGTGTTTTCCTACAACAGCCCCATGCATGTTATTAATGTCACTGGTAAGTGATACTTTGCTCTGGTTTCTCTGTCGTTTTGGGGTCTGTCAATTAATTATCAACAATTAATCAATTAATTATCAACAATTAATGAGTGTTGTTACAAGAAAGACATCACAGGCTGCAAAACAATGATTTGTGTCTGTGTTTGGGATGCCTTGATGAAGCCTGAAACCAGCTGCTGGGACCTGAGCTGGGAGCCAGGGCAGGACATTCAAAGAGCCTAAACTGAATCAAATTGCAGTGACACCTTTGGAAGATTAAGGCTTGCATTTTTACTCTGGTGCTTCAGTAAGGAAAGTCCACATAAAACGTTTTATTACAGAAAAATATAATTTAGTCACTGGAAAAGCAATAAAGATTTCTTTGTAAATGTACTGTAGTAAGTGCTACTGAAGAAAATACAGAGTCTCAGTTCCACAAAGGGATCCACTTGACAGAAAATGTAATTGGGATCAAGACCTGAACTGACCCAATTCTACACTCCAGTTGTGTGGTTGGTTTTGTTTATACGTTTTGGTTTTATTTTTAATTATAGAAACATTTTCTGCCTCTAGGTGTTTTCAAAATTGCTTTTTTTTTTTTTTTTCTGATGTATGAGTGACCCAAAAAACAAAGAATAGTTTTGGACTCTGCTTAGGAAACACAGCTAACATGCTCAGATGTCAAAAGAGAAAATAGGGGAGAGTGATATAAGCACCAAATCTTTCCATAAGTTTGTGCAGTTTACTGGTAATTTCTTTGGTTTTAAGAATTGACATATTTTGCTTGTTGTGCACTTTTTCTTCCCCCATATGTTGTTGTATGCAAGAGCTTTGGTAACATATGCCTATGTGCCCACCTTTACCCGAGTGAGTTGCCTTACTAAGAGCTGAGTAGAGCCTGGGTAGAGCTGCATTTTTCTCTCTCCTCTGTAAATGTTTTCAGGATGGTTATGGGGGGGACCCTGTGCCTGCCCAGGTATCACTGTGTCACTGCACAAAATGTGCTTTCTGCAAAACACACCAAAATAATGCTATCTTTTGTTTCTCTCAGCTTCAGTAACTTTAAGAGGTACAAAAATTAAGATAAACTAATGATCAGAGAGGAATGTGATGTTTAAGTTGATGACTTCTTTCTTACAGATACAAAAACTGCTAAGATTGAATATGAGCCCTGAACATCCCACTGTGGGCTGAGCTGCCATCCCCCAGTACAACCAGGAGAGATTTTTCTGCCACGGAGGAAAATTCAGCAGCCTCTGTAGCAAACGTTGAGCTCAGCTGCAGCTGTCATTAAGGCTAAATTTTTGTACATCTGCATATTGAAAACCTTTTAAACTCACCTAATATTATTCTATTACTGGAGCAAATCTAACAGTAAATTGGAAAAAAAAATAGGAACCTTCTGAAAAATATGCTTTCCCCATCCATTTTCAGCTTTGGTATTATGTAAAGATGACAGTTATCAGCTATGTAGAAGAGCAGCTATATTAAATGTTAAATAACCTTTAACAGCACCAAATATTTAATCATAAAAATTAAATTGACAGTGGTGTGGTTCACCTAGTATCCCCTCGAAAGCCTGACAGCATCATTTCTCATATATATTGATAAGTACAAGACATCCATAAAATTGTAGGCTCTGTAGCTGCCTATTTATGAGAGGCTATCTAAAACTCATTCATTGCAGGTAATATCAGTAAGTCAATTCAGCTTAGTCTGATAGCTCATAACTTTTCAGACTGTTGTATTTACTGAGCCATAGACTATCCTTTCTTCAAGTGTACTTGAGAAAATGACTTGTACTGTTAGACTATTTCTTCTCAAAGTATAATCAAGTGCTTTAAAATGAACTCCATAACTGCAAATTCAAAACAGTATTAGACCTAGGTAATAATATAAAAAATATTGCTTTAATAATGCTTTGAAAGTTGCATAGAGTATTGGCAGTATTTTTCTGACTGTAGTAACCCACCCAGAAAATCATCAGTGGGAACTTGGTGCCAGGCTTAGGCATGTTTCATGGGGTGGCAGAAGTCCCTGTCACAGAGCTAATAAAGCTTCATTTAGAAATGGAAGAGTTTCCTCAGACTGTGACGTAGAGAATCAGCACTGCAGGGAGCAGTGGGGAGGGCAGACCACTCCTTTTGATGAGTTTGATAATGCCTGGCCAAATTCAGACTTCCTGAGCAGTGAGAGCAAGTCTGTCAGCTTTGATGGTGTTGACTGCCTGGATCGGTTGCTGACTCGTGGGGTTTACTGTAGAGTTTGGTCCTGCTTTTGCTAAAGTAGCACTAAAATGTTAATTGTGTTTCTAGTGCAATCCCTTACTGTGGGAAACTTGTTTCTTGTCTAGTGTTCTGGCAGCACAGCAGAGATGTGCACAATAAAAATTCCTGAGTAAAACTGTCCTGTAAATGTTCTGGTGGTGCTTCATTTAAATTGGCCTGGAAAGATTTGTGATTAGGGAATTATTTTTAATTATGGAATGGGATCAAAAGGCCATAGAAAAACTCCTATTGACTTTGATGATCTTTTCACTGGGGATCAGAGCTATGCATAGAAAATGCTTGTAAAAAAACAGAATTTGTAGGAGGCTTGTGAATATTAGCTATTATTAAAGGGAGTCAAAGTCACAACTGCCCAGAACTGAAGCCTAAAACTGAGGCAGAATTTGGCCAATGACATTCCCAGCTGCACAACCTTCACTTTGCTTTCCTGTATTGCTTTTCCCCTCATTCACCTGCATTTTCTGGTACCGGCTGGGGCTGGAGCTAAAACTAGAGAGAGAGGTTTTATTTCCCTTTCTGTTAGCAGTGGTCAGATTTGCTCAGCAATCACTTCTGTCCATAATTCAAGTGGTGAATTGCTGTTTTGGAGGACTTCAAGGTGGAGAATTGTATTACCAAGCTGTTTCATTATTTTAGAATTTCTGTTTCACCGCTTTCTGGCTTCTGATGTTTAGACAGAATTGGTTTTTAGTACTGAAAACATTTCCCCTGGAGCCTGAGCTGCAAAGGGGAAGCTGCCTGCCCCTGATCTGTGGGCAGGGAGAGGGACTACCTCCAGCTACAGAGGCCTAGTCTGTCTCTTTTGGGCTGTGTGAGCAAATGGCAGCAGAAGGTCTGCTAAGTTCCCTCGGGCTGTGTGAGCAAATGGCAGAACCTGTAACACTGGTGTCTCTGGCAGCAGAAGGTCTGCTAAGTTCCCTGCTCCCAAAGGACTGAGAGCTGGGGGAAAATGTTTACAAATGTGGGGAAAATAGGAGGTAGGTTGAGGGAATAAAAAGAGGGAGATGGAGAAGATTATCAAAAAGAATACTTGTGGGGATTATGCCTAGGGCAGGATGGGTGTGATGTGTGGGAGAGGGGTACTGTTCTGTCCAGCACATTTGAAGTAATTAAGATATAAGAGCAGCAATCAGAAGATGGAGCAGTGTTTTTACCCGTGAATCCACAGCCCAGCAGTTTCCATCAGAGATGTGTTGGACTGTAAAGGAATGACTCACTTCTCTTGCAAAAAGGAAAAGATTTGGAGTACGAATGGGTTTTCAGTTTTTCCTTGTTCCTGGGATAGAAATACTGGCAGTAGCAAACTTCTTACCTGAGAGCAGCACATTCACCTCGGCTGTGTCTGGAGCTGCAGTCTTGCCCACCATGCAGCACCATCTGACAGATGAGCATGGGCAGTAGTTGACCCACAAGAGCAGCAGATCAGTGATGTGTGCTCAGATGTAAGGCCTCTGTCAGCCTGATAAGTACCAGGACTGAAGGGTGTAATTATCTGCCTCATGCCATAAAATTCCAGTAGGAGTAATTGTCACCCCAACAAGCTGAGACAAAAAAAAAAACAAAAAAAAAACCTAAGAGAAAAAGAAAAAAGGAGATGTCCTGGACTTGAAGATTAGAGGAAGGCAGAGGGTTAAAGTAAGACAAATATGTGAGATTTGGATGCCCAGAAGTGTACAGAGGCTATAACAGCCTGGACCAGAGCAGAGATGAAAACTAATGTGTACAATGGTTCCTCACTGGAAGTGGTCAGAGGTTTTCTGCTGGGAAAGTTCTATGTGAACTGGCTTCAAGTTGGGTAAATTTGACAAAGACATCATATTTTTTTCTGCCAACCACACCATGGGCTCTCACAGGGTCCTACAGATGTTGTAGCTGGAGGCCCCACAGATGTCCCTTTGCCTGGATAGGTTATTGCTCCTCTGACTGCCAGTGGGATTTCCTGCTGTGTGTTATGGGAGCCCACAAGGAGCATCTGTGCTGTGGAGCCCAAGAGGGGAAGGAGATTCCTACATTTCATATTTTTGTCTTAATTTGGTACAAAATTGCACATTCTGAGATATTTCACAGCATCATTGCCTTCATTTGGAGTTAGAGTGGTAACATAATCACACACAGTAGCTGTATAATAGACTCGAGTTCTCATATCATGCTCATCATGATCCCAAAATACTTTGCTGAGGAGAAAGGCTGCTGACTCTATCCCCATTTTGTAGATCTGGAAATGAAGGCAAAGAGAGATGAATCGATTTAACCTGCAGATAAATTGATTTAGTGAGACTGAGCTAAAAATGGTCACAGTCCAATCATCTCTGCAAACTTGAAAGCACAATACACCAGAGGAGCAAGAGCCAGGGCTTTGCCTAACATGGCCACTGAACACATTGAGATGTTTGTCTTTCTCTGGGGCAGGGATGTCACTTGCTGACACTGCTGGTCGCACACACAGGTGTCTCACAGCTCTGCCCTGGGTCTCCAGCACCTTGTACTGGATAATGTGGTGCAACAGCCTCCCCTCCTCCTAGTTTTGTAGCTCTTGTGCTTTGTACACAGGCTTTATCTATCAAAGCAAGCTGTGTTTCGAGTTGCAGGTGCCCTCTGTGTGCGTGGCTGGTGAGTGGCCAGCTTTCTGACAGCAGTGTGGAGCTCAGCCAGGGCAGGCTGCTAATGCTGCTGCCTAAGTGCGAAGTGTTTGGGGATCTCTCCTGGCCACAGGGGTTGAGATCTTGTTTTGTGTCCTCTGAAAGGTGGTAGCTGTGGCAGCACCAACATGCTTGGTCAGGGTGATCTCAGGCAGACTGATGTCATGCAAATTGACACACTGAGACCTGACTTCATCTCCATGTACAGAGCAACCTTTTTCTGTTAACAGGTCAGTGGAAGGGAAAGACATTTGGATTTGAAATGACTGAGTTTAGGAAAAAATATTGTTGTTGACAACTGCAGATGTGTTAGAATGAGAATGGGCTGCAGGAGTGTGCTCAGATCAGTGAGGGCTTCTCCAGGGAGAGGATGTTGGAGCTCCTGCTCACAGCTGATGTTCTGGCAGGTCGATGCAGCCCAAATATGTCATGTTTTGGGTAAACACCCAAACTTTGGGCAGTCAAAGTATCTCCAGCAGTGCTGTGCATGAGGTGAAATATTTCTATATTCTGGAATGAACCTTCTTATGTGAGTCCTTCTGCATAGTTAACCTTGGTGCTGTTACTGCTTCTGCAGTATCCATGTTCCAAGCAGTAATAGGATTAATTGTTTTCTTAACTGGTAGCACATCTTTTAACATATGCAGTATGCAGGAGGCAGGCAATAAATAACTAAAAGAAGCCTATGGAGCTGTGGCTCCCGCTGAGGATTTTACTGAGCACATAGAGAAATTGATTCTGTTAAACTTCGCTTGCTGGAGTGGAAAGTTAAAGAAGAGAGAAAAAATGCTAAGAAATAGAGTAGTGCAGAGGACTGTCATCTTCGTTTTAGGATTCTCTCTATAAAATGTGCACATCAGAGGCTTGGGAAGGCTTCCTAAGGAAAAGGAGTTTTGGTACAATGTCTCAGGGGCAGAGGGAACCACAGCACTTGACATGCTGTTTAAGAGGCTGAGGGAAGTGCTTTAAAAAAGAATCAGTATGTTCCAGATCCTGGTTAAGGGTCCACGTGCAGTCTTTTCTCAGTTAGCACTTCTGATGGAATCAGCAGGATGCCAAATGGAAAATGAAATGTCTACAGGCTGTGAAATTTGGCCCTTGCTAGACTGAGGCACTGATCTGGAGACTGGCAGCATTTGGGCAGATGGTTGTCCCTACAGACACCTCATCATCTCCAGCAGAGCTCTGGCAGTCTCTGGGAAAATCCCCTGACTTTTCACACAGGAGAATGAGGGAGAAGACTAGGAAGGTCCTTAATGGCCTGAAAATCAATTAATCAAAGAACTAATCTTTCAGTTGCTTCTTTCCAAGGGTACTCCCTCCTCCTTTCCTAACGAGAGCTGCTATAAACAGGCTTTTATCCAATATGTAGTTCATGCTGATGCTCTCTATGTGCCCCTCGTTTGCTCCAAAGAGAGAGACCTCTGCAAGGTATGAGCTTTGATGCACAGAGTGCATGCCAGAATCGTGGTTGGACATTTGCCGGTGTATTTTAAGGACTTTACACCAAATTAATCTGATTCTGAGCCATTCTAAATAGAGAGAACTATTTGTCATTGTTATTGTTGCTTAATTTTTCCTTACTGTGTTTTTAAAATGGGCAATAATAGCAGTCATTCACAGCTATGATATGCTCCTGGAGCATCCAGAAGGGCTTTTCTACAGAAATGAAAAGCAGTGAAATGGAAGATTCCCTGCAGCAAACTTGTCCATAATTTTCTGTGCTCAAGGGCTGATCCCCTTGATTTCCTGGGCCCTTTTCCCAACTCTAGAATGCAAGGAGCACCCTTAAAATGTTCTTTCTTCCTCCTCCTATTCCCTGAGGTATTGGCTTGTGGTTACTGTGCCTGATTTGCAGCTTAACAGATGAGGGATAGGACCAATGATCTAGTGAATTGGCTGCTCAGGCTCCAGTCTAGTATACTCTTCCATTGCTAACTTGCTGGGTGTCCTAGATCAGTCCATGTCCCTGCAAATGTGCTGCCCTGACTGGCTGCAGATGGACCTATGCCCTTTGCACTCTGGTTGCTCGTGAGACAGTTCCTGTCTGGGAGCCATTGGCATGGTGCTGTGCCAGGGAGAAAGGGCTCTGCTGAGCATGGCCCAAGCACAGCAGTGTGTTCGTGGCTTCCAGTCCCAAAGAGATCCACATCCAGCCAGTGCATGCAGAGGAGCACGTGTCTGCCTGCACCTATCCATGTAGCTGATACCCTTAATCTCCGTGTGTCTCGGTTCTGTCAAAGGGGTCTAATAGCCCACTGCATCACGGAGGTAGTATGGGATAAAATCCCATTAATCATTGCACAGGGCTGAGACAGATGGGTTTCATTCCTGGAATAAGTGCATATATAAAAACCAAGATCATCTAAAGCTAATGTTAACACATCGATATCTGTGATTTACATAAACTAGTCCCTGAAATCATAGTTGGATGGTGATATAGAAGAGTTTCTGGGCTATTAAGTGTTTAATTTGGCAGATACAATTCAGTCATGAAATGATCTGCTCTCCTGAAGTGGCAAAAGTTGAAGGGTTTGCATTGCTTGGTGTGTCATACAAGAACAGTTAGGGCTACTGTAATAAATAAATGGGGTCCCTGAATGGAGAGGTGTCTGGAAGGTCTCCTAAATGCAGAAAGGTTTGGCTTCTTTAATCTGTGATCTGCCTAATGCCTAGGAAAATCCTCCCCTTACTACAGAACTTACTGGAAAATTGTGTCTCACATTGTGAAGGAAGAGATTTATCTTGGAAAAGTATTAAAAGCTTCTGTTCCGCAGTTGTCATCTGGGAAGATACAGTATTGATTGACCCTGGAGTTCTGTTTGATAGGTTGCATTGGTGATTACAGTATTGATTTGTTTCACATGCTGTTTGTTCCGTGCACAGCTCTGTTGCAGCAAGAATTAGTCCAACTTGCCACTCGCTGCATGTTTTTCAGGAGAGGAATCAGGCAGAATTCATTTTTCACCAGACAGTCTCACAAAGTAATTAACTGAAAGGAGGCTGGCAAGAATTCCTGAATTACCCAGGGAACACAGCAGTCAGAGTTTTTTTCAGGCATGTGTAAATAAAGAAATTTGCATGCTCCAAATATTTAAAGCAAATATTGTATTTGAAGGGAAATATGTAATTTGAAAAAGTGCAGAAATATAATAACAGCTGCAACCAGTTTTGAAGACTGGCTGCCACAGCTAGGGAAGAAGGGAAATCTGCAGAGTAGCTGCTGAGCTGCCCCTTGGTACACTGTGGTGAGGGAGGAAGAGGAGGTTGATGGTAACTTCCCAGGTCAGTTCATGCCCTGGCCTGAGATTTGCAAACATTTTGTCTTGCCTTGTCTTCATCTGCCATTTTCAGTGCTATTGCCTTGGTTCTGAAGAGCTGATGTTCAGTGCAGGGATGTGCAAAGGAGTTGGTTTGAATCCAGAAGTTGTTCGAGTTGTGCAATGAATTCAAGCTGCACACTGAATGCAGAATCCAAGTGAAGGCTCCAACACTGGAAGGTGAGGGCTGTGAAGATAATCAGAGGTCTGAAGAACCTCTCCTATAGAAACAATCTGAGACAGTTGGAATTATCCAGCCTGGAGAACAGAAGGCTTCAGGGAGACATTCTAGAAAACTTCCAGTACCTAGAAGGAGATACAAGAGAGCTGGAGAGTGACATGAGGGCATGTAGTGATAGAACAAGGGGTGATGGCTTTAAACTGAAAGAGGGTGGATTTAGATTAGTTATTAGGAAGAAATTAGTTATTGTGAGGGTGATCAGGCACTGAAACATGTTTCCTAGAACAGCTGTGGATGCTCCATCCCTGGAAGTGTTCAAGGCCAGGTTGGATGGGGCTTGGAGCAACCTGGGCTAGTGGAAGTTGTCCTTGCTCATGGCAGGGGGTTGGAACTATATGATCTTTAAAAACCCTTTCCAACCCAAAACAGTCTATGATTTTATGATGATTCTATGAAGCTCCTGAACATTGAGGCTGCATGAGTTGTTTCTTTAATGACCACTTAAGTCCCAAATGAGGTTTGCTGTCCCATGTTTGGAGAGGGGCACTTGTCACTAGATAACAGGATAGGCTTCTGCAGAAGAGAAGTTTTCCACATGAACTTTAAACTCATGTTCTTAGTCATCCCATCTGGTATGATACTAACTAAAAAAGCAACACATTTCTAGGCCTACATGTGCAATTTGGGAAGAAATTAAATGCACTCAATGTGAGACAGTGTCGCATGGTGTTGCTGTTGCACTGAACCAACTTTTCATTGGTACTGGATACCATAATTAATTGTTATGCTAATTTATATACTCCAGAGCACATCTAGAGTCCTTGGTTTTTTTCCCACTGGTAGAACTAAAGAAAGGTGAAAATGACTTAGCCTCATTTGCTTGACTTTTTCATGCCTGTAAAGAATTAAGAAATACAAAGCAATGAGAACCTCAGAGGTGAAAGTCACAGTTTGAATAACATAATGCAGAAAAAGGTACAGAAAAATAGTGAAAGAAAGTGCTGCTTTTCAGTTCTAGAAGTGTCTGTGTGTGCATGAGTATGTAGGCATAATCTGGGGAGTAGGAAGGCATTAATAAATGCCTAAAGTTTAGCAAAATTAAGAAAAAACCCCTTCAGTTTAAAAGCACTTTCTCCCCTTTTTCCAGCTGATGAGATGCATGGGACAGGATAATAATTCAGTTGCTAATTTTCATTACAAATATTTCTGTGAGAAAAATCCCTAAATTTAGGCAATTGGGCATTTTGTCCAGGGATTAGTCTTAAATTTAACACATAATTTACAATTATCAGTCAATCACAATGTAATTTTTTATGTCTTCAGTGTTCAAAATATAATGCTTTCTGTGAATTTTTAAAGGAGTCATAATAAAAATTCATAATGAAGATGTTAACATCAATAAAGGACCACTTACCTCTCTGTTCTGCTAATTCCAGTTAGGAGCAGGCTGGGATTAAAGAGTCCCCTAATGTTGAAGGCATTGCCAGAGGGTCATGAGCAATTTGCTGCTGTGTGCCAGATGGATATGCGCATGCTGGGAAGTGGAACTCATTAGTGGTGTCTAGTTTTTCCTTTTGAAATTTCTCTTTTTTTTTTTTTTTTTTTTTTTTAACTGCAGTTGTTTACATTGCTCCAGTGACTGAAAAAGTAAAACTGGAAATAGACATCTGAAATTTGGAGATATTTGTTCGTCTGAAAAGACTGAGTGTTCTTAGATCAGTTGGAGGAAAAAAACCCCAAACCCAAAAAAACTGAGTTATGATTGGACACCAGAGAAAAACAGAGATGAAAACATTAAAGAAGTAGGAACCATCAGTGAGAATTTTGGTGTAAAACCCCCTACTTTCTGAAAAATATGTACCAAGCTTCTTGTTGAACTGTACTGAAATGCAACATGATACTGGGTGGTGCCTGACCCAAGCAGAATTGCCTCATTGCAACTGGATCTCAGCATTTGAGTGGAGGCTGTCCTAGTGCTGGTGCCCAGTGGGGATGTAGATGTAGGTCATGTCACTCTTCCATACAGATTCTGTACTTTCCTGTGGCCATCAAAACATCCTACTCCTAAGATTCAAATATTCACACTGCAGGAGGTGTCTGTCTTCCTATACAGATTGGTTTCCTATTGAGAATTTATACAGAAGCAAGGAAATGGCTGGTAATTTTTATATAAACCTCTTTGCTGCAGTATGCCCTTTGGGTACCTCAGTGCAGGTCTCCTCTGCTCACAATGTACTGACCATTACACAGTTATGTGTTCAGTCACCCAGCTGCCCAGTGCCCAATTTATGGACAGACACAGGTATTGCATCTCTCTATCCATGACACTATGCTTCATAAGAGAGAGCTTTTATTGTTCTGAGAAAGGAACTGTATTTTAATGAAGGTCACCCCTATGCAAGGTGAAACTGCTGTGCAGCATCTCTCCAGCCCAGCAATCAATTCATACTGCTACTTTCCAGGGCAACGGCAACTTTGGCTTGAAATTCATTCCCCAAATCTTTCAATCAAGTTTTTCTGATCATTATAATACATGGATATCTGCTGTGTCATGGCTGTATGATCATTAAATTGGGGGAAAAACTGCTACTGCACATATGTTGACAACCAATTTATTCATTGCAAAATAGTGAAGCATTGAGTATCCATTCCGTGTCAGTTGGAGGGCACTGTGCTATATTTGTTGCCATCATCATTATAAAGGTTACAAATGATCTACCTGGAGATCAGCATATATCTTCCAGGATGAAGTGTCAACACAAGGATAATAGGGGTGAATTTAGAGCACAGCTTTAGGTATGCTTGCTGCTTTGCACTGTGAGTCAATAGACGTTGGTTGGAAACTGTGCAAGAAGAAAGCAGTGGAAGAAAAGTCTGTTTCAGTCATCTCTCTGTGGGCATTTTTGTTTGGAGGCTGATTGTTTACCCTGCCCAATGCTGACAGCAGCTAAGTACAGTAAAAGTGATCTTTTTTAAGAATTATTTTTTTTGTCCAAGTCTTCCTTTGTGCCGTTGTCATGAGGAAGTACATGGAAGGAATAATCAGGAGACCAGATGGCATTTTGAATAGTAGGTCTATTCAGATGTTTTCAAATCTCTAATTGGTCATTGGTTTTAAATGTTAATATACTTCATTAGTAAATCATTTCTATTCTCTCTTTTTGATGTTTGCAAAGAATTATGAAAGAATTAGATATATTACTAAGAATGGTATAAAAAAATCAGCATTCAAGGAACGGTGCTGAGTAGTGGCTATGAACTCCAGCAAATCTGAATAGGATGACTGTCATTCAAACTGATTAACAAGTGACAGGCTGAAAAGAAATGCAGGGACGTGTTTTGTGTTGTTATAAACTGGCAAAACTAGATTGACTTGGGTGAAGCTATGCTGATTAACAGCAGCAGAGAATGCAGTTTGTCTGTCATTATATCCTTGCTTCATACAGCATTGCTTGCTGAAGGAGAATGCATCAGGAATGTCTCCTGCAGCACAGCAGAAGGAAACTTGTACAAATGGGTTTAGTCAAAACAAATAGATCTGGACTTTCGAAGGACGTGTGGTATTAGATTGTGGATGAAATGCTGTGGGGTTTTGCTCACTAAACGTGCTGAATTCAGTAGGAAGACATAGTGAGAAGCTCCTCTAAAGAAGGCAAGTCAGGATACATTTCTAAGAAGTGTTCCCTTGGTACGTTATCTAATGATAGGTTATATGATGGTAGCAATCTGCTTCATCCCCATCTAAAATGTTACGTGTGCTGGAGGAGGAGATGGTGCCAGAAAGTAGGGCACTGGCCTTGCTGAGGTACAACAGTCCTGCTGGAGAGAAAGTGGCAGACATGAAACTGTGCTGTATTGGAAAGATAAAAGTGAGGAAGCAAAAGGAAAGCAACCAAAGGATGACAAGGGAAATCAAGCTGACATTACTGAGGAAAGTTGCTCAAAGCTGCTGTTTCTTTCTAGGAATACAGTCTTGGGGGACTTTCTGGTCTCTATTCCAGGTCGTGACACAGATTCTCTCTTAAAATGTCTTTTTATTTCAACTGGAAGTCTTCTTTAAAGAAACATTTGGTAGTGTTTCTGTCTCCAGACATTAGGAAACACAGAAGCAGGAATTAAAGAAAGTGAGAGAAAGCAGGACTAGGACTGGTACAAGGTGCTATACCAAGGTACAGAATGGAGTTGGATCTACCTTGGTGATTGTCTAAGAGGGATTTTCTGACTGTATGATGACTTCTGGACTGCATGTGGCACTTAGTGTTATGGATAAGCTGACATGATTGTGTTTGATCAAAGGTTCACCTTGATAATCTTGGAGATCTTTTCCAACCTTAATGATTCTAAGATTTTAAGTTCAATCAAACACCAAACATCAAATTGGTAAATGTATATTTAAAGTAGATACTCATGCCCACACTGCCAGCATTTGACTATGGTGAGAAATACCTGGAGTATCTCTGAGAAAGATGGTGAGTGCTGACATTGCCTTAAACAGAGCAGGTTAATGCAACACCATTAACACAGCTCTGAGGAGATACAACAGATCCAGGGTTAAGTTACAGTTTACAGCTGTGGAAAAGTGAGGGAGGGGAAGACCAGGCAGGAGTCTCTCAAACTTATCCTGCCAGCGCCCTGTCTTTGAGTTTGATATCCATGTCCATCACTGAAGCCTCTTGACTGCTGGCTATTCCAGACACATTGGAACAGCAAGGTCCTCAGTGGACTTTAAAGAAGTTTGACAATTGGTGAGGGTACAAGGGGGCAGTGCTTGGAGTGGACTTTCTTGAAGGGCTCTAAGTGGTGAATATGTAGTGAAGAGGAGATGGCCTGCTAGGAGGTGCTGTCTGCACAGAAAGGAAAATAAAGCTTTGTATGTGCTTGTGTTTCTCAGCTTCTTTTCTTCAGCAAGAAACCCTTGTCTTGTGCTGGCCACAGCCACCTCCAGTCAGTCACTGCCAGGGTGTGTGGAGCACTTTGCTGTCTGGGTTGAACATTTCTACAATTTAAATGTTACTCTGTGTGTGAGTCAACAATCTAGTGCCTTAAAGAAGCAGAAAGATGTCGTATGCTCTTGTTAAAGCAGCTTGTTCAGAGCCATTTGGATCCACAGGGGTTCTTTGCACTTTGCATGATGCGGTTGACAAAATAAGATCAAGCTATACCAAGAAACAGCATCAACTCTGAAAAAAACATCATCACTATATGTGAAGCACAGATGGTGCTTTTGGTACTTGGTATTATAGCTGTTTTTAAGTTTATTGGAGAAAAATATGGATTTTTAAATCTTACACCTGCATGCTGAGAGGAAGCATATGTAGAGACTCACTGAATCCCTTGGTGTATTCTGAGTGGATCGTTACACACTCAGAGATGGAGTTTTCTGTTCTCCCTCACCATGAGCAGTATTTAATTCTGGAATGGTTCTGCTGAAGTCAGAGACAGGCACAGTGGAAGATGAAAAGGACATAACATTTCTGTCCTGTATGTTAATGGTCTGGTTGCAAAGATAAAAAGCATGTTCAGTTTTTCCTTTCATGTACCCTATGCATATGCTTGTGTATGCATGGACACACCTGCACCCAAATGTGCATGACTGTGTTTGATGCATTTTTGTACAGAGGTGTCAGCAGGGTAAACAGAGCAGCTTACAGGGATTAGATCAGAAAGACTCCTAAGAACAGCTTCTTTGCAAGAGTAACAGATCAAAGCTCGCTGGATGTTTGAATACAACTTCATGCAAATATCGGGGAGTTACTGTCCCATCCCTGCCTCTGTGCCTTCTGTCAGTATTTTCCAGGCTGCTGAGCCTGACTGGTACTCTGTTTTCTGCAATCATGGCATGTATGTTTTCCTTTGATATTGCTAGGGAAGCTGTGCCCCCAATTTGCTGCTGGTCCTCTCAGACACTTTTGGAATTATAATATTGCATTTTTATTTTTTTCCATCCTTTTAGTTATATTTCTTTGCCTGCTTCTCTGTTTCTTCACAAGTACTGTGCTTTCTGGAACATACTTATATTTCATAGAAGGGAAGCTCAGAGTTGTACTCTGCACCCCAAAAGTTAGGTCTTCTTAGGCATGGCCTCACTTTTTGCATGCAGAGAGGTGTGTGCCTTTGCTCTGCAATTTAGATGTGAAACTATCCCTTGGTCCAAGTGGGTGGATCAGTGTGTACACATAACTTTTTTGGTGTCCTCTCTCTCTCTTTCTTCACTTACCAGACTTGCTTTAGGATGCTCTGAGAGCTAACCTAGCTTAGAGCTATGGTCTCTGATCCACCACAAGCCTCTTGGGACTCTCTCTGCCTTTGCTCCCAGCTGGAGAATAAGGTCACTTCTCTAACTCACAGTAGGTGTGCTGTAAGAATAAACTCATAGAGACTTGTGACCTTGTGTTGGGGAGAGCCCCATGAGTACATGGTAATACAGGCATTACCATTACCATGTACCATGTAGGGTTAGGGTTAGGGTTAGGGTTAGGGGTTAGGGTTAGGGTTAGGGTTAGGGTTAGGGTTAGGGTTAGGGTTAGGGTTGCTCACTGGAGTCCTCTCTGCATGGAAACTTATTTCCTGTTCCTTGATATTCTTCCAGTGAAGAAAATGATTCTTTCTCACAACTGATCTTCCTCAGCCTTGCTTGTAATGTGAAGGATACATTTTGTAAACTTGATTTTTATCTACATTTAGGAAAAAATTCCTTACTCTGAGGTGGTACAGCAAATACACTTGCTTCACTCACAAACAAGATAACATGAGAACTGAAGATCCTCCTTCCACCATTAAGTGCCTGTTCCTTGTGAGATGTGCAGTTTTCAGTTTCTCTTTTCAAGACTGCAGTGGGAGGCCAAAGCAGAATTTTCTTTTCAAGATTTTACCCATTTTGTGAGCTTTTAAGATGTCTTTTTGACCCTGTGAACTAAAGGGCAGAAATACCAAAGAGTAGCTCTTCCCCCATGCCAGAATGTCACATCTTTTCCTCCTTGGGCTGTGTGATCTGCAAGGCAGTGTTTGCATAGTGAGTGCCGTGTCAAGTCAAGGTTAAAACAGGATTATTTATTCCTTTTTTCAACTCAGGATCAAAGTACAGTGCACATTGTATGGAAATCACATTTGAAACAGCTGAGTTCAATTACCTTCTCAAATAATTGTCAGGCACATGCAGCTGCTTCTGAGGTGGAGGGTATTACTTACAGGAAAACCTGACCTTGGACATACTCACATGACCCTCTGGTGCAGCTGCTTCTGAGGTGGAAGGTATTACTTACAGGAAAACCTTGGACATACTCACATGACCCTCTGATTTCAATGCATGGCTCTTTGGGTAGAATGTAAATCCTGCTGAGGGTCAAATCCAAGCTGCTGAGTAGCAGCATCAGGGGCCACATACTGCCAACTAATCACACATCCTGCCAGTGGGATGTCAGAAAAAGGACTTGCGCCAAGCAAGCTTGAGTGTAGTTTGCTGCTGTATTTTGGCTTGTGTTTGCTGGCCACAACATATCCTGAGGGTATAGCACTCCAGCTTCACTTATTTCCAAAACCAAGCTCCTTGTCGGGGCACTGAAAGCTTTCAAGCATTGCGTGGCCATGTGAGAAACCTGCTGGAACTGCCTGTGGGCTTTGGCTGTGCCACCGATGTCAAGGGGAACAGGACTGTGGGACTCCTATTAGCACAACTGCAGAGACATTGCCGTTGCCTCTGGGTTTGTATCTCAGTTCCAGAATTGCACTTCTCTACTTATTTCTGCCAAGGACAACTTTTAAACCTCCCTGATGCCAGTTCCAAGTGGGTGGAGAGGTGGCAAAAGAAGCTGCTTTGATTTAAGTGAATGAGGGGGCAGTGCTACTCTGTCTGCCTGATTATTTATCTCCCTAGTTACACACCGCACTTGCTTTCTCTGGAGTGATTCAAGCATATCATAACCTCTTGCTTTAGCTCTTTTATCATGCTGGTTTGCTGCTACAGTTGAGTCAGAAATCTGTCTTGGCCTCTGCAAAGCAGAGAATGTCATCTTATTTTATTGCGCTTCGATGTGCCTCCCCCATGTTTTTTTAAGTTTCCCGTTTATCATGCAGAAGGTTCTGAGAACTGTATTGGATGCTTTTGGGATGGGTAGAATAGGCTTTGACAGTAGTTAAAGCCTCCCTCCAACGTCATGTAGAGATAAATGGGTGTGAGGACATGTGCTCAGCAAGGCCTGCTGTGTCCTGGAGCATGTAGTTTCTGGGAATGCAAGCAGCATCTCCCTGTTCTCAGGGGTTCTCAAAGAGGTTTTAACCAAAACATCCAATGATTTCAGTATGAACAGTAGCAG
Source organism: Acanthisitta chloris (assembly GCF_000695815.1). Lineage (NCBI taxonomy): Eukaryota > Metazoa > Chordata > Aves > Passeriformes > Acanthisittidae > Acanthisitta > Acanthisitta chloris. The sequence continues at coordinate 101,687 of NW_008650873.1, forward strand.
ACTTGTGTTTTTGTTTCAGTCTCTTGATATGCTGTGGATGCATTCACACATACAAATGCTGGAAGTGTGATGTATGTGAGATCTGAGCTTAGATTCTGGGTCAGTGGAATTTCTGAAGTCAGTCACAATTTGAATTTTGTATTCTTACAGTGAAGCCCATTTAATTCTCTTCTCCTCAGGTACAATTACATTCCCATACCTGGTACCTCTTGTTTCTCTCTACCATTTTTTGTCATGTGTAGGAGGTTGCTTCACCACCTCCTCTGTGTAAATTTGGAATTGTCTGAAGGAATGAGGGGATACAGTGTCTCCTAGAGGGTCCTTTTGGAGATGACGCCTAAGGAGACTGTATGATGTGCAAGGTAAAAGAAAGAATATATGGGCTAGGCTGTGGTTGAGTTTTTGGGAATAAGTCCATGACATGAAGAGGGAAGTGTAGTCCCTCATATGTGTCCCATGAGTTCTTGTGTGTTGCACATGAGTCCATGCATATGAAGTACATAGAGGTGGACAGAGTGTGTACTTTTCATATTGTTAGATGTCTCTGCTGCTCCTTTCTTCTGACTCTCTTCCCCTCCTGCAGCACAGTGTCCCTCTGATGGGATACAGTCCTTCATGAACTTACCTAATGTGGGTCAGAGGCTGAAGTTCTTCAAGAATTGCTGCAGCATAGGACCGTTCCATGGGATACAGTCCTTCAGGAACAGGTTGCTCCAGAGGGGGTCCCTCATGGGCCACAGGTCCTGAAATAAACCTGCTTCTTCATGAGCTCCTTTCTATGGGATATGGTTCCTGCCAAGACCCTTCTCCAGTGTGGGTTCTCTGTGGGCTGTAGTGTTGACATACACTCCACCGTGGTCCTTCATGGGCTGCAGAGTTGCAACATGCTTCACCACAGTCTTCACCATGGGCTGTACAACATGCTTCACCACAGTCTTCACTATGGGCTGCAGGGGAATCTCTGCTCTGGCACCTGTAGCACTTGCTTCACTTCCTTCTTCTGCCCTTGGTCTGCAGGACCTGCAGGGATGTTTCTCTGACATTTTCCCACTCCTTTTCAGCTGCTGTTACATATAATTTTTTACCCTTTCTTAAATAAGTTAATACAGAAGTGCTACCAACATTGCTGACAGGCTCAACTTTGGGCAGTAGTCAGTTTATCTTGAGCTGGCTGGAGCTGACTGTCCAGTATCAGGGGCAGCTCCTGATATCTTCTTACCAAAGCCACCCTTGCAGCTCCCCACTACCAAAGCTTTGCCACCTAAAGCCAACACACCAGATTAGAGAATCTTGATTAGAACATCTTGTAATTTTGGATTTGCCAAGGACATTCTGATTCTTTTGTTGGAAATTATCCAGCCAACAGGAATTTTGGAAGCATTTATGTGTGTGTGTGGAGGAGGACAGCCAGGAGAGAGATGCTAAGTGGCTGGTGCCCATTTGGTGTGGCAATTCCTCCCAGAGACAATGTACCCAGAGCTGGGGTTTCACTACAGCTCCTGAGATGAGGGTTGAGAAGAGTTGTTTTCTCCTTCTTTGTGTATCTCAAACTTTAGGGAAAAGAGTTGATTTAATTTCATATCATCTGATCCTGATTAATGAAAAGTCATTTCTGCTAGTTCTGGGCAGAGAAAAAAAATAATCTTTGACTATTTTGTAACTTTGCAGATATAGGTAGGTGTGTGGCAGGAAGTTTTATAATTCTAGAAATTATGACAAGCATCCATAAAGATGAGGCTGAAACCCTATGCAGCAGCATTGTAGCTTAAAAGAGTGTTATTTAATACCTATTAATGGAACTGCTGAAGCATAAATACTCTCAGCTCAAACAGATTTTGTTAACTCCTTTGTGCTGGCAGTTTTGGAGTGGGATGGCAGATGATTCACCACTGTCTGGCAGGATGCTTTTCCCTCTGTTCAGTGCAAGAGTTGGTGTCACGGGGGGAGGAGCCAGGTGGGTAGGCAGGAGGAGGAATTGCAAGAGTACATGGGCAGGCAGGAGCCTTTTACAGGCTAAGCCCTAATGTCCCTGGGGCCACAGAGAAACTGCACTTGCAGCTGTGATGGCAACACAGATCTTCCCAGAATAGTGTTTGTTCATCATAGTTGACAGGGAGGGACTTCAGCCTTCCCACGAGGGATGCTGGGTGTGGGCACTGCAGTCTCTGCCTTGGTGTTGCTCCCCACTTTGGTAGAGGGGAGCAGAGCAGGGTCACCTCTGTGCATGCCCAGGGGCTGAATTTGTTCTGCTTAGTGGCCAGCCTTTAACAGAGCACTCCTGGGCTTTTCTAGAAGACTCTGGAGAGGGAGGCAACACCAAGAGGCAATCCAGTACAGCCAAGATCAGGACCACTTACTTCTTGGGGTTCCTGAATCTTCTCAGGTATTTTGAAGATCATAGCGCTAACAGCCCAACAACTCAGCTGTCTTATTTAAGTGTCTCTGAAGCCCTTTTCCTTTTATTCTAGTTTCATTCTGTTTACTCGTGGGTTCAAAGACCTGGAGCACAGCTCCTGCACAGCATGGGAATGGCATATAAATAATTACTATTTAAAAGGAAGAACAATAAATGTTGGATAATTTGCAAGCAAATTTTTGAGTACTTATGGGCCAAAAGGATATTTTTTTCCTGTCATCCTTTAAAACACGAGATTAAAAGAAATATAGAAGTTGAATTTTCCAGACAATAACTAAGGCTTAAGAAAGAACACTGGTTAACATGAAATCAATAATAAATGAGAGTGAGCAATTTGATAATCCATTTGCTTCTGGATCATGCTTACACAAGAAATGTAGTCAAATGGTTCTGGAGACTGATTTAATTAAAACTGGTAGAAACTCCCTGTGTGGACTCTAAGATAGGTTAGTTTTGCATTGTGCCGTGAAATGTGATTCTTAGCGTGTGTAGACAGGCCACAGATTGCTAATTATAATAAGTGATGAAGCTGCACCAGATCAGGTTTCTGCCATGCAGTATCTAAGCACAAGCTCATAAGGCATGCACCAAAATCTGTGCTGTGTCCTCTGCTGCCAAACCAGGAATTTGAATGTAAGAGTCACACTTCAATGATCTTTAAGAAACACTGAAATAACAACAGTGACAAAAAGCAGCTAAAATATGTTCACCATGGAGTTGGGGCTTGTTGTAGGACCAGACCTTCAGCTTTGTCAGTGGCAGCTCAGCAGAGTTTTCACATCATGCTGCAGCCAAAGAGGAACTTTGTTTATCTCTGGGGTGCAACTTTTAAAACCAAAGGTGGTCTCTCTCCCAGTGCCACTTATGCCTGAAGAACTGCTCTGGAGCACAGCTCAGCAGAGCACAATGCTGGCTACAGTAACACTCTCTCCCCGATTTTCCCATTTGCAGACTGGGAAAGGCCCTTCTGCATCCCCAGGATGTCATCAGAGGAGTCATGAGCCTGTGGGCAAGAGCGGGGACTGCATCCAAGTGTTGTGTGATTGCCCTCTCCAGAGATGAACTATCTCTATCTAGCACTGCAGCACTTAGGATTAAAACCTTCCCTTACACAGGCTGCTGCCTGAGCCTGATCAGCAAAGCAGGAGGATGGTTCCCAGCTTGTCTGTTCATTCAGGCTTTTAATTAGTTACCAGCTATCCTCATGGTGAGCAGTTGATGCCTGATGTTATTGAGGTACTTATTCAAGCATTCACATTTATGCACATGCATTATTTTTGTATTGGATTTCATGCAATCACAAGCCACAGTAAGGAATTAAATGTCATGTAAAGAAGAAATGTGACCCATTGATCAAGATGTGCTGCCCGACCAGTTTATCCTGGCTGGGAATTGGCTATTAGCTCAGCTAGAGAGCCTGGATTTTAAGTAGAAGTTACATTGGCTCATGCTCATAGATCTGGAGGTCCCCAGAGTGGCCCTTTAAAAAAGATCTGGTGTTTGCCTTTTCAAGCATTCATATGCAGAATTATAGTGTACAACACACACACACTTAAGCTGCACCCATACGTTAGTGCAGTTCTGGCACTGGTCTTGTCATCAGGGTGCTGCAAAACATTTCCTGGGTGGGTATATGCACTGCTTGATACTTTGAAAGAACTGGGCTCTGGGTCTGAATCCCAGACAGGTAAGGATATGTCCTGTTATACCTAAAATCAGGTATTTAGCAAACTCTCAATACATATCAGCACTCAGCAACTTCTTACCTGCTCCCTCACTTCAGCAGTGCTGCAGCTGGGTCTGCCATCACTCCACAGCCATAGCAGAGGACAGGGCAGGACCAAAGAATCACAAACAGACTCAAAATTCATCTTGACATGATCAAGGAATATATTTTTAACTGGAGACTCAAGATAGAGATAAGGATTAAGCAAGACACAATCTAAACTTGTCCCACACAAGGGAGCAGATCTTCCATGATGTAAATCAGCACAGCTCCATTGACTGGAGAGAGCAGTTGTAATTTATCCTGCCTGAAGGTTTGCACAGAAGGTGCTTGAAGTTTCTTGCAATTCATTGGTGACTTGTGACATTGAGAGCAGGCATTTGACTCCACTGTCCTCTGGAGCGAGTGGCAGCACAGCCAACTTATAATTACAAACACTTGATAAATCTCCTTCAGAGAAACTGTGGAGTTTGCTAAGATGTTTGAGTCTGTGGTGGCTGATTTCACTTCTCAAAAGAAAGCTGTATTTGTGTGATTTCGATCTCAGCACAAAGGCATCACGCAGCAACACCATGGAAGAGGTTCTGAGGGTTCAGCCAAATATTAAAGTATTTCAAGGATCATATTTGTCGGCACAAAGGCATCACGCAGCAACACCGTGGAAGAGGTTCTGAGGGTTCAGCCAAGCGTTAAAGTATTTCAAGGATCATATTTGTCTTGTGGAGATCAGTGGGTTCCTTTCCAGTGAGCTCAGAGGCCTGGGGGAAGCAAAAAGAACCTATTCCAAGCCATTTTTGTGAGAACAATACCTCCCCACAGCATCTGACACCTTATGCAGCTGGTAAATACCATTCCCTATCAGCTACCTAATCTTTTTTATTGGTGTTTGGCCACCTGCACCTGACCACCAAATTTCCACTCTGTTTGCTTCTGCTGACATTTATATAACAAAGAGCTTCTAACTGTTCATTTGTCAGCACAAGAAAGTTGAGCACAGGAGGAGACAAATATGATGGGCACCATACAGCAGCACCCAGAGCTCTGTTGCTACCTGTATATGCAGCCTCTGTAATAGTTATGTTGAGCCATTGCTCAGAAAAAATGCTGCCAGGTGCTTGGAATGATTTAACTCTCTTGTTCCTGAGACAAAAATGGATGCTGTTATATACTAACTCCTTTCTCTCTGCTAGATGTCTTATTATTGTTGAAGCTTTCATAATAATGTGATCTAAAGGCAACACAGGGCTTTGGGCATGGGCTTTTCTGTCAGGCATATCTAGGGATCACTTGCATTTTCCTGTAACCAGTAAGCACAGGAATGGAGCTGATCGTTTCAGCTTTCTATCTCCAGCCCATGGGTAGGGACTTGTGAACAGCAACTGGAGAGAGGAAGAGGAGAATGTCCTGTCTGCAAAGCTCAGAATATGAGTAGAGCTTTCTGGACTTGCCCTGTTCTTCCACCTGCTCTCCAGAGTCTGGATTTCCCAGACAGCTGTGTGTATGCACATCTTGCTGGCTGGTGTGCACCACTGAGAGTGGCATGTGACTGTGGTCTTCAGTCATTCTGTTGATGGGCCTGTGTGAAGTCTTGAATTAACAGTCACACAGAGCCTTGCCCTCCTGTGTACCTGAGAGTCACCACATTGTGGAAAAGTACCATGGTCGTGTCTGGTAGCACTGGAATGTGGCTTTTGATGAGAGTTCCTGCCAGCTTCCAGGAGCTAAAGAATTTAAAGTAGTTGAACAACTCTGTCCTCTGGGGACAGAGCTACCTGTGAGTCAGTTGACAGTGAAGGATTTAACCTTGATTTCAATATCTACAGAAACATGGGGCATTTCTGAGTTAATAGATCTGGGAACTGGTCAACAGGATTACCTTCTTCCCTTGTGACAGAGAGCAAGGCTTTATAATGATACATCCATGCTTAGTTAGAACTGATGTTTATTAAAGATGAATAAAATTTTGCTAAGAGGTTGTTAGAGCAAAATGCCTAAGGAAAAAAATTTACTGCAAACAATAACAAGGTCCCTGAACTGTCTTGAACTGTGCAATTGAGACTCTCAAGTACTGTCAAATCAGTTCAGTGCAAGACTGAACTGCTGACGTTAGTTTAATTACAATATATTTAGGAAATGGAGCGACATTCCTAATTGCTTGCGTATGCTTGCATTATGTCTTTTGTGCAATATCTTTATTGAAGTTGAATAAATTTTCATTAAAATGGTGAGAAGAGGATTTATTTTGCAACCATTGGACACAGAGATCACACTGTGCTTATAGCTTGTATAGGACTACTTGCTGCTCACCTGTTTCCAGTAAAAAATTGTTGCTGAGCAGAAGTCAGCTTTATGGGTAGAGGAGCCATGCAGAAACACCCTGAAGTTGTGGTTCAGCTAAGATAATGCATTTCAGTAAGCTCAAGAATTCTCTCACAGTCACAAGTCAGCTTATCCAGGCATTGGTGTTTGAAGGTTGTGTTAGGATTTCCTGTATTGTTTTCAGAGTGTTTTTCTGGTTATCCATGATTAAAAATTTAGCAGACTTGCCTAGCTGCAGGTTAGAGAAGTATGAACTTTTTCTGAAACTTTTGTTGAAGCTGAGGTATACTAAAAATTCTTTCTAGTTTCTCTGTGCTCCCAAAGCAGGAGTGTGGAGCAGTGGAAAGCCTTGCTGGGTTTGGACTCTTTGGAGAATGCCGTTTTCCTAAAGGTGTGACACTGTGTCTCAGGTATGGGAGGCAAAGTGAGACAGGTGTAGATGAAGTCATTTCAGCATCATTGCAGTCATTGATTGCTCTGCAAACCCTGTGCTGTTAGAAACTGCAGGCACACAGGAAAGATGGGGAACAACGAGATGTGGAATCTGCTGGTGAGTGAGTGGCAGAGTGTGACTGTGCCTCTGTAGGAATCAAGGATCAGAAAAAGCAGTGAAAGCTAATCCATAAGATGATTCATGTAATAAGAACTTATCAGAATGATGAAGTATGTGAGGTCTGTGTGGTCTGTTGCAATTAAAGCACTATGAATAAGCACTGCAGATTATGGTGTTGGTATTCACACTATGCTGTGTGGTACATGTGTGTCAGAGCTACTGACAGTGTGGAGAATTCAGCAATAATCAATAACTTCCAATTGTTAAGCATTAACACTTAGTGAGCCAGAATAGCCTTCTAAATAATGAAAGGGTTTTGAAAACAGTCTTCATAGAACTATGAGATTTGCTCTTCAGGGTCATGTGTTTGTTACGTGTCTGGATATTTTGTCAGGTTGGGGAAACTGGCATTTTACATACCTGTACCACCCTTCACATTCCCTACAGGGAAGTCTTGAGGGTTTTAACAAATTCACAATCAGACTGGAAGGAACAATCCCAAGGCCATTCCAGACAGACCTCTGAGATTACTATAATTTGAAATTGCGGCTCAGAGCTAGGAAGGGGCAAGGAATTTTGCAGTAAAATACTGATTCTCCAGAGAATTCTAAAAGCAGGGTTTGGAAACTGCAGCAGCTAAGAGGATTTTTTTTTCAGACAGCAATAAAGCACTTGGAGTATCCATGTAAGTTTTGTGAAGAAAATCTGTCTTGGGAAGCTGCTGTAGTTGTCTTTGGATGAGTTATTATCTCTTAGCAAGCTTTAGGGTGTTGTTGAACTCTGTCCTTGCAAGGCTCGAGGGATAAAGACAACTGGATTAAGGATCTCATTGCAATCATCCTTATGAGACCTGGCACTGGGGAACAGGAAAGCAGTGACAACCAGTGTTTTCTGGGTCCAGAACTGTTGTCCTTGTTTCCTATAATTTCCAACATAATGAGCGTCTTAGTGTCAGGTAAGTTTTAAAAATAGATGCTCTCTTAAAAACAAATAGTCACTGCCAGCAGGGTTGCAAGCTGGGACTACTAAAAGATGATCTGATGAGGATAGTTAACTGCAAATGGGATGTGGATTTCACTCTAATAGTTTATCAACAGGAGCTTTCTGAAAAGCTCTTAAGTGTGCTGCCAAATCCAGCTTCCAGAGCAAGGAAAGTGATACAAGTCCAATGTTGTTAATGTCAGTGGTTTCTAGTTAATTATCTGTTACCTGAAAAAAAACCACTGCAAAGCACAAAGCATTGTTTAAGCCTTGCTTTGTGTCTCTTTATTCAGATGCTCCTTTGTTATAAATGTATTTTCCTCCTCAAAGACCTCAAGCTCTTGTAACAAACTCTATACAATATATTGTTCTTTTGATACATCCAGAAGACACTTCTGCTGTCAGAAGAAAAATATAATTTCAAAAATGTATGTGTGTGCCCATGTTAGTACTTCCTGAAAGAAGACAAAAACCTGTAAGGAAAACAATAATCACTTATGTTGCTCAAGCAATTATTTTGTCTGCCTTCTATTTTATTTTGAACTCCCATTTAAGCAACCCTATAAGTCTTCTAGCACTGATATCTACTCTTCGGTCATAATGTTTCCCTGCTGCCTAGTTAAAGTAAGGAGAAAAGAAGCCTCATGTTCCATATGTTTATTGAGGGAATTTTTTGTGTGTGCAGTTCACATAAAATTGCATCCATTTGGCTCAAGATCCACAGCACAATTCCATTAACACAGCAGCACTCTACCTTTTGTGTGTGCTGTTATCCTTAAAGCCCATTCCTGTCGTTGTGTCTCCCATAAAAATAGAAGTTGTGCAGGTGATTTAGTTTAGTTCATTTCCAGTTCTGTTCTATTTTCTTTGTTTGTAGCCCAAACAACTTTTTTAGAAAATATTTGTTAGAATCATTTTCATTTTTTCCATTCAAGATAAAACTTGTACTGAAAGTAAAATGTGCTTATTTGGTCAAAATTTTCACTTATATAAAATGGGAAGCTGATTTATTTTTTTCCCACTTTCACTCTCTGTTCCTGCCTCCACCTCTGAGGGCTGAGTTGCTCTTTTCTGTAAAATGTGAAGAACACACATGGCATTATGTGCCATTTCTGTGCAGCACCAAGGGCTCCCAGTGCATACAGGGTATATAAAGCTCTTGATTCAGCCTATTATTGTGTATTCTTCCAAAACAAGGACAAGCTATGACCTAGCTCAAAACCTGTTAAGACAGGAGCACAATTTTCCTAGGTGCCTTAGAATCAGCAGTTCTTCTTAGAACTCAGCCAGTGACCACTGCTCCTGGCTGAGCTTGTTGAGTGTAATGTGGTGCTGTGTTGTTGCTTCACAAGGACCTCCCTGAGGAAGCCCTTCATAATTTGGGATATCTAGAAATCACATATTCAAGGTAAAGATTTCCTCCTTGGCAGACATAACCCAGCAAGTGTCCTGTAAGGACACTCTACAGGACTATTAAGGTGTTACAAATGGGACTGAGTTCTCCACTGCAAATCAATGCCTTGACCAGAGACCTCAGAGTAAGACAAACTTCTTTGCCCTCTGGTTTACAAAAAGCCTGTCAGTGGCAAGGTTGCTTATTGCCTGATGTACTGACAAATATGGTCTTGTGGCTTCCACATACTCTCCAGCCATCTGCCCACAGCCCTCTGGCATCTCTCTGATGGCACAGGCCATCCCTTCATCTTGAGCTTTTCACAGCATCGTGTGGTGAAGTCTTGGGCCATGGAAAAGCAAGAGTCATATAAATGACAGCAATAAGCTACTTCACTGAACCTGGCTTTGTGTCATAAAGCTGATTTTTTTAGGGGCAAGGAGGAAACTGGAGGAAAACAAGAGGAGAAAAGAAAAACAAAACATGAAGAGTTTACTGCTCTGAAGCGTAGGCTGAGAATCTGCCTGAAATGTGAGAATATATGCATGGAAGCATGCAGCAGAAAGACATCTAAATGAGACTCTTTAGTGTGATGACAGCAGCTTACCAGCCCTCATGCATTGCACACAGAGTTGTTTTTTTGAGGGAAACTGGAAATCAGTGGCTGCTTTTCCCCCTTCAAGTTAAACAGACTGCTGGGCTCATGCTTCACTGCTGACCTGCGAAGGTCAGCAGAGACTTTCTTCATCCTTTCCATACACTGCTGTATTTCTCACTCTGGCATGGTGGAGAGAATGCCCCTTTTTAGAAACAGCATCAGTGGACATTTGCTAAGGCATATTGCCAGATTTAATAATTAATGGGCAGGAGAAAATCCTCGTCCCTCTCTTCTGACCTTAAGGAACATTGAAATATGGCATATAACAATGCACACATAACCCCTTGGAGGTGATTGTTTGGTGCTGTTTTCCATTCTCTCTTTCTTTCTTTTCTTCTTCCTCTTTTTCTAACCTTTTCATTCCCATTTTTTTTTGTTCAGCCTATTTGTGCATCTCTTCACTTCGCTTTTAGAATATAGAACCTGAGTTTTAGGATATATTCCTATTTCCAGGTACAAAATTAAGATATTGCTAAGTATCATCATAGATAATAATATAATAGTAAATCCCTTTGTCTGAAATGTGCTTTTAGGTATTACCTTGGTCAGTAATTTAATTGAATTGGATAGTGACAACACTCTGACATTGTTAAGGTTAATGACCCAATGATTTACAAGACAAGGCACATTTACCGGCAAATGGATTTTAGTAATTGTTCTAGTGAACAATGAGAATAACAATTTGTACATTGATCCACAAAGTCCTACAGCAAAGCCTCTGGTCTTACTTTGCCAGTGCCCCCGTCCGTAAATTCCGTGTTGCTCAGAGAATGTTTTCTCAGCCCTGCTGGTTTGTAACTGCATTGCACTGAATTACAAACCATTTCCTTTAATTGGCCCACAGCTTTCACTGCCATAGGTGGGTGTGAAGGTGGTGAGAGAGAGTGAAGGAAGATGGGGATGTGACCTGTGCAGGTAGAGCAGAGTTGGTCTTGCCTGGGTTGATCTAAGAGTTTCTCCAGTCGGTGGTTGCATCTCTTTGATACATGTTGAATGTCTGTTTCAATAGGTTTGGATTCTTCTGTTTTCTTTGTCAAAATGCAGGGGGAGGCCATGCCAAATGGGGTAGGTGTCAGGACTACTATCCATATTAAATAACTCTGTAATTTTATACAACACAAAGCAAAAATATCTGTTTTCCTTGAATAAATGGTCATTGCTGTTGCTTAGAGTTGCCTGGAGTGCTTTCTGTGAATCCTTTATCAGTTAAATCTCAGATAATCTATTCTTTATACTTTCTTTTTTTTGTTTTTTGACATTTTATTTTCTTGCTTTGTAGCCTATAACTAATTTATTAATTTTGCTTAAATATTTTAAATATTGTGACAAGAGTAATTTTAATGGAGCTTGGAATTTTGTGGATGTTCAAGATCAACTGGAAAATCTCACAAGAAATCTTCATCCAGAGCCTTTAAACTCCTGGATATAAATTGCCTGTACTGCTAGTTAAAGATTCTGATTGTAAGAGATGGTGTTTAACATCCTTATCAATTAATTATTACTGGAAAATGCAGGTTTTAATCAGCATTGATCTGTTGCAAGGCTTACATCACTGGCATTAGCTGAAACACAGAACAGAAGTGTTTATTGAACTTAGTTGTCTTTCTTACAGTATTATTGACAATGTTATCATTTCCATAGTGGTAATGGACTAGTAGTTGTTGGTTAGATACTCTTCGTTACAACACAGTTTATAAACTTCATTTTATTGTTCTTAGCTTTATTGACCATTGATTTCTTCAGTTGTCCTTTTACTTCCCTTATTAATTTTGTGTCATTCCTGGTTTCTAGTGTATTGCTGCCAACTTTCACTCTTTTGCATTGGACATTTATTGGCATTTCCCCTATTTAGAACACATTTAGAACACTTTCCCATCATGGCACAATGAGATTGCTTGTTCAGGGTATTACTGTAATTATCAGCCATGTGTTCTTCATTATGCTCCATGTGGTACACCGAAGAAGATTGTAAGACTTCTGATCTTCAGCACAGTATCCCAGGCAACCAGCAGTAAGACAAGAGGGCACAGACATGAGCTGTGCCAGGGGAGGTTTAGGTTAGATATTAGGAAGAAATTTTGTACAGAGAGAGTAATCAGGTGTTGGAATGGGCTGCCCAGGGAGGTGATGGATTCACCATCCCTGGAGATTTTCAAGATAAGACTTGATGTGGCACTTAGTGCCATGGTCTAGTAACCATGGTAGGGTTGGACTTGATGATCTTGGAGGTCTTTTCCAACCCAGTTGATTCTATGATTCTGTGATTCTGTGATATTCAACAGTGTTTAGGTCTTAGGGCTCTGTTAGGTCTTATCTGTTCAACAGTGCTTAGGTCTTAGGGCTCTGTTAGGTCTTAGATAGCAATATTTTAAAATAAATAAATACCTCTGGTTTTATCATCAAAAGTAAAATGAGAAAATTCAGAAGAAAATGTTATTTTAAAATTACTCTGTGATAAAATGGCATTAAGTATGAACTAAATGGAAATAACTGGATTCTTACAGTTTAAAGAGAATGTTCAACAGTGCTTAGGTCTTAGGGCTCTGTTAGGTCTTAGATAGCAATATTTTAAAATAAATAAATACCTCTGGTTTTATCATCAAAAGTAAAATGAGAAAATTCAGAAGAAAATGTTATTTTAAAATTACTCTGTGATAAAATGGCATTAAGTATGAACTAAATGGAAATAACTGGATTCTTACAGTTTAAAGAGAATGTGCTATAGTCATACAGTACAATCGCAGTGGTGATACACTGGTGAGTTTTTTGGAAGGTACCTATGTTATTTATTTCTCTCAGTAGGCCCAGAGCTTGCAATTCAGGAAGATACTTGAGTTGCAAAGGTTGGATGGGGATTAGTTCCTTGGTTTGCTAAACTGCTGTCTGTAATTTCAGACAAATCATAGAGACTCTTACAGGTACCCAAAGGAGTGGGAAGAATGCAACAGTGGAAAACACATTCTCTCCCTTGTCAAACTGATACTTTTGGGTTTAGTCCTTAGTAAAATAAAGAAACAAATAGCATGAAATAACTGGCTCTAGATATTAAGAGAGTAACAGAGTGATGAATAAGGACTTTGGGCTTTTAAAGAACCAGTCATAGAGAGTTCAATGAAGACTTTCAAAAAAATTAATACTTTGAAACTGTGTTTACGAACTAGAAAAGGAAGAGAAATGACACAAAAATAAGCTTAAGGAGAGAAAAACTGTACAAAGAGAAGCTGGAAGGATATATTAACTTAACCTGTGTGTCAAGTGTTTGGCTTACTTTGCAATAAGAGCCTGTGCTGTATGCAAAACTCCTACAGATTTCCTCATTTTCTGTGGCACAGGCTTTTGCAGGACAAATATTCAATGAAGCCATTTATAACTTTTCTGATTGCATTTTAAACATTTATGTTGCTAGCCTCTACCTCTAATAAACCCGAGACTTTAAATGGAGCTTGGCTTATTAGATCGTATCTTTTCTGTCACTCTCGTCAGTGGGAGGACACTGATAATATTAACATTGAATGGGGCCAAACCAGCATTTCATTCCTTTTTGTGCTGAACCCCAGTCCTTCTGCCTTGATGAGTGGTTATTTGGGATCCTCTGTCTCCAGTAATTTTCATAGGGCACTTATGTGGTCATTAATTTTCACTCTTGTTTTTCCAATTAAAGTCTTACTGAAAACATGGGTTAAAGGCTTTCTCCAGAGGTGTGAACAATTAACTGTATGTATGATCATTGTTATAATTACTTGTCCAAACTATTATAAAAGGATGTGTTACTACCTGAACATTAGATTGAAGGGTATGGTTAATGTAATACAAAGCCTGGTTGCCAATTTAAAATAAAACAATTGGGAAAAAATTACAAATGTTATACACTTAAGGAAACAATAAAAGGTATATAATTTCATATACATTTTCATAACTAGTATGCATTAAAAAGTTCTAAGGAACACAACCCAGAACAAAAGCATATGTTAGTCTTCACAGAATCACAAGGAAATAAACACTGTGCTAAGTGTTACAGGAAAAAAGAGTTGATGGCAGTAATGTAGAGGAGGAATCTAATCAATGATGCTCATTTATTTCCATCAGGGTTGTTTACACGTCCATATTTCAGGATGTTTTAAGGTAGGATTAGGCATAGCATAAAAGGTAATACAAGCTCAACTTGATCCCAGTTCTGGATTGTGAGCAATCCTGCTGTGTTGCAATGTTCCATCCCAGGGAGACACAGAAAGCCACCCCTTTTCTTCCCCTGAATTTGTGCATAAAATTTCTGGCCAGTATGGGCTGTCTTGTGAGGATTTGATACAAAAACATACATGACCATGTTTTTGCTCAAACTCTTCATATTCCTTTTAGGTTCAGTAACAGTGCACAGCTTTGCTCCTACCTGGACCACTGGTGTCAGAGAACACCATGCAAACCTGGGGATTGTTTTTAGCAGGTGGGATGTGGCAGATGTGGGGCATTTGGATCTACATTTCTTTAGGGATTTTTTACAAACTGTCAGGAAGGACAAAGTGACAAGTTCTCAACACAGACCAGAGCTGAATCAGGGGCTAATGGATAAATAGGGAAGTAGAATATTTATGTAGAAGGCAACAGCAGGCAATAGCATCAGAGCAGCAGAATGCTTGTGGAAGCTGTGGATGGAGAACAAATCCCCAGGTCTGGTCAGCAGAGACTTCAGGAAGGGTGATTTGAGGGGAATGTGTGTTTGGTTTGGATAAGAAGAGGAAGGAGACAGAGGAGAAAGATAAGGTCAAATCTGAGAGAGAGCACCGAGGTGGTCCCTGAAGGAGAAAGTAGAAAGGTTAGAGAGCAGCATTACTATTGGCTCTGCTTAGCAGAAAATGTTGTGCCCACGGGATAAGCTAGGCAGAGGCACTGCAGGAAGGGTGAAGTGTGATGAAGGCTATGGTGCTGACATATTTTGCCTTTTTTCTTCATAGAAATTGGTCAGCCAGGGCAGGTGAGCTGCATGCAGCGCATGGGCTGGAGTTTTACTGCTGCCAAGCAAAGTGATGTTACTGTTAGGCAGATATAGCAGGTTTGGTGGATACAATAATACCCAGTGACCAGTTATTGTTCCTGAGCATTCAGGACTGCAGGAGCAGGCCTGGATTTTGTGCAGGTCTTACAAAACACAAGTGCAATGGGTGGGTTGCTGCCATTGTTCCTGGAGTCTGGCAGGTTCTTCCTTCACAGACACAAGCCAGCTTAATTTTTCCTGCCTGATAATTTTATCTCCTTGCTCCACTAATCAGTTCACAGTTTCCATTGCTGTTTTCCTGGTCTTGTTGGCAAGCAGTGCAAATCAAGAGGTCTGCACTAGGTCGATTTTGAATTAGTGAGTTTGACAAATGTTTTCATTTGAGAAGGCATGCTGCCTCATTGGACTTGATTTAACACAAAAACATCAGAGTGACAATGCTGGATTTAACTTTAGTTATCAACACTTTCAGCCTACATTGGTCTAAGTAATTGTCCTGTTTATACTCTGACAGGTTAAAATAATGTATTCTAGAATGAGATCGCTTCTACAGAAGATGAAAAACAGCCCAAGAGGGTTATCAACTGTTACTAAGTGTGACAAGCAGTGTGAGCTAGATGTATGGATAAATTGCTATTGCTCCAGAGGTTATTCCTATTATCAGGAGACGTATAAGAACCACTAACAAGACATTAATACAGTACAGCTACTAAAAAAGCTCATCTGTCCTACCCAAGCTCTGAATTAATGGCACATTCCAGTGTTTTCTTGATGCTGCACTGACAGGTGGTGATAGACCTTTAAATAAAACAAAAGCCCTACTAGGCTGCTGGAAAGAGTCATGCAACTGTGAGGATTTAAAAGCTAATCTTTAAGAAAATAAATAAATAAATAAATAAACATAGTTATCTGAGATCTAAACACTATTAGGAACGATGCTTCTGGATTCCTCTGTACACAGAATCAAATAATGTTGTGCAGATGGGATCTTGGCAAAGTAGGTAATTCCTGATGAATTTTTTTCTGTCCAGAGAAAAGAGGTTTGGGTTTTGGTTTTTTTTCTTCAGGAATTGTTCTTGGACTCAAACAAAGTGATTGTTTAAACACGAATTGTGAAGTTTCTTTTCCATCTGGAAGATGGTACTGAATTACTGAGAAATGGCACTGAGTGGAACTTAGAGGAACTGAGCACCTGCTGTGGGCTCAGTGCAAGTGAGCAGCCACAGACTTTGGACTATTCATGCCATTCAGTGGGTTACTTAATTTGTGTCAATGCAGTTTGCTGGGAAATTTTCAGGAGGGATTGGCTCACTCATAGGTTAGTTCATCTATAAAACAGTGTAGAAATGTCTTTAGCAGCAGACTCTCTGGAGTCACACAGAGGAATTATAATTACATGTGCAGAAAAGTTGGGAAATTTTTGCATTATTTTCTATGAGAAGCTATGTAGAACTTTATTTACCTTACTTGTGCTTGTGCTTGTTCCCCAACATCATAGGGATCATTTCCAGCAGTGCTCAGTGGGAGCAAGCAAACAAGAGATGCAAGTGTGCATTTTCCATACCAAATGTAATGATGGAAGTTAAATATTGATGGGCTAATTTCAAATGGGAGTTGCGTGTGATAATAAGAGGCTAAAGCTGAAGGAAAGATTGCTGCAGGCTGCTCAGTTCTTCCAGAGGGAACTGGGTTTGAGAGCTGAAAAGCTCTGTGAAGTAGAAGAGGGCAGTGCCAGCAGAAAGACAAGCTGGGAACTTCATGAAGGCATATGACAGGCACATGGTTATTGGAGATTCGAGAAGGAAAGGAGAAAGAGGAGATTATGTAAATATGACAACTACAGCTCATAAACAAAGGGGAAAATTATCCCAGGATGTGGAAAAATACTGAATAGCCATATGAGTAGAAAGTGTGGAACTGCCCCTTTTGGGAGCAGTGCTGTAGTTTTAGCCAATTGTCTAACCAGTTCCCTAATGTAAGAAACAAATCTCTGCCTCAGCTCATATACTCACCTCCCAGAAGAAAAAAACTATTTAGTTTATTATTGCTTGAGCCCTACTTTGCAGTAATTACTCTTCTCCTGCTCTTCCCCTGCTGTAAACTGACTGCCTTTATCATATTCTTTACCACAAAGGAACCTCATACATGTAACTGTATGATGATTTTGACATATCTGTAAATGACCTTGCTGTAGGTGAAGTCCTGGGGAGACAGAGGGCTTGGACAGAAGCAGGGCTGATGCACCTGTTTCTTGGTGCATGAGGTAGTCCTAAATTGCAGAAGGACAAAAATGTTAAGTCATGAAAATAACATCAGCAGTGATGATCATTTTGTCATCTTCCTTTGTTCCTTCTTTTAAACTTGAAATAAAAATGTAGATGAGAGTAAAAACTTTGCTTTGGGGAGGAAGGGGCAGTGCTGGACAAGGCTGCTCAGCAGCTTTGCCTTCTCTGGGAAGCTGAGCAGCTCCCAACCCTCCATGGGCTTTGGTGAAAAAACACCAGAAAGCTGAGAGTGCAGGAGGTTTGAACATACATTCTCTAAGAATGAGGCCTTTCATTGACAGCAATGGGCTCAGGCCATGGTGGTTATAGGGGAACCTTCCCCTTCAAATTAGAGCCTCTATGCTGAAGAGGTCAATCTGCAAAGACCAGGAGGAAAGAGGAACACTACACCAATGCTTGTTTGCACAGTGAATCAGGAGATGGCAGAGGTAGGATGTGTTTACCAAGGCTTACCAACAACATGTTCATTTTATTTCTGCATTTTTAATACGTGTCTTAGATTGTAACATTTTGCAATGCAAGGCTTGATCTTGTTTGTACATACTGCCAAGATGGGCCTATTTAAGTATGTTTTCTGGCAAATAGAAAAAACTTGGGTCAGGTTTCAGGTTCTGTGTTGATTTTAAATGGCTGTCATGGGGAACCTGGTATTTAAAATGGGAAAGGAGTGTGAGTAGGTCAGCTGCACCCTGCATCCTGCTTGGAAGCTGCTCGTTGTTAGCCTAGTGTTTATTCATGAGGAGACCAGCATTTCTAGGAGGCACAGGATATAAATATTTAGCACTGTCAGTGGAGAAGGAAAATATTGTTGAAGCAATGTCTTCATTTGTCAGAGGAAAAATAGGGACTAATTTTTTTGAGAGAGATCACAGTTAAATGTTCCCCATGAACTGTTTCTCTAAAGATTTTGGACAGATGGATGCTCACACAGCAAGAGGAGTGAATGCCAATTGAGAGGAACATGCATCCATTTATAAAGCCAGAGAAATCATTCTGTCAGGCAGTATATAGGTACACAAATTAAGCAGGTATCAAAATTATATCTTCTCTTCAATGGCAACTGCCTCTCAAGAATAGACTGTGGACAGGAATAGCTAAAGATCTGAGCAGGCTGTAATTTAACTCTGACAGCACAACTATAGTAGTAGTCACCTGCTAATAATAATGACAGGCAGATTTGCCCTACTGCCCTTCAAATTCCCTTCTGTCCTGTCACTGGAAAATTTCAGCCTTCAATTCCTCTGCACAGAAACCTCCCACAGAATCCCTGAACCATCCATGAGAAGATATGGTAATGGCTGCAGGGCTCTGTCACATGGAAGGGGCTTCTTGACCCACAAAATATTACCTTATTTCAAAGTAAATGCCAAGTGTGAAGTCTGCAATTACCAAGAATTTTCTGATGTAAGGATGTAAGGATGCCTGATCTCTAGGTAGCACAGGCTCTTCTGTACAAGTCTGGGTCCTGATGGCTAAATCTGGGTGCTCCCATAGTTTGTGTGGGATCCAGTTGTCCATGGCAGCAGCTCTGCAAGCCACAGTCTCATGCAGAGAAGAGCATAGAGCATAACTAGGTAAGATGGTTGAAGGCAAGTGGGGAATTGAGGCAGTGATGAACACTGGGTCATACTTGCTTTGGAGCAAATCCAGAAGAGTGCTGTGGTTTGGTCCCCAGCCTGATGCCTTCCTCACTGTGCCACACAGACTTCACCAAGGGGTGTCACAATGTAGCCCTGAGCTACTGAGTCTCCTGCTTTGCTCTGAAGATTTCTGCTGCCCTCTGTGATAAGAAACACTGTGTTATTTCCAAAGGAAATGGAATTGGTCTTAAAAGCATGATAAAGGAAAAATATTCCTCAAAATGTTTTGAAGTCAAAAGCTTGCTATTAAGTACAAAGATTGTGATCATGAACATTTGCTTTCTTTCAAAATTCTCAGTTTCACATTGGAAGATGAAAAGTATGTGCTCAAAACCCATTCCATACTTAGTATTCTTCACCATGGTTTTTGGCTTTTGACATTTGGAAGTAAAGTTGAAAGTTGCCGATGAAAATTTAAGTTATTGCCCTCTAACTTTTGACAGCATTTTCCATAGACCCTGCTATCCCCAAACTATTTTCTACGCAGCCCATTCTTTGAAATTCAGTCACTTTTGCTTTTTCCTCATAAACATGTATGAGTCTATGTCTGGCCTTTGGTAAAATAAGAATGAGGCCTATTCCCAGCTTAAATCTTCCTAACATCCAAATTTCTTGCTAAGCCTCTACTGCTGCTGAATTTAATCTACTGTGAATTATCAGAGCTCAGCTCCTAGTATAAAGTAGGTTTGACCTCTGGCTGTGCAGTTTTCTTTATTATCGTTTTCATGTGTTTGTTCATGGACATTTTATTGTCCAAAAATTTTTGATGGCTGGATCAGGATCTCTCACCTTATAAGCAATGGTTGCTGGCAATTGAAAGGTCTGAACACCTTATTCCTTTGACATTAAAAAAATAAAATAAGTTTCATTTTAATCCTTATTACTTTCCTCATTATGAATTTTTCATCTTCCTGGAAAATACTAGAGCTGTAAGACGTTTCGGAATTACGTTGGAAGTTTGTGTTCTTGCATTGTCCTTTCTCTAACCTCTGCTGAACTGCTGTTTTGTAACTTTTAACAAGTACAGTAAATGACAAATGGTATCCCTCGAGGTTTATTCATTCCTTTTCTCATATACCACCATTTAACTTGATTGATTTCAACACAGTCTCCAACTCCTGGAAATGCTCTCCAGCTGATTCCTCAAGGGAAACAGCCACCCTGTAGGAGTTTCTTTAGGGCCACAGTTCACAAGACAGACCCCATCACCAGGGCTTCAGGCACAGGTTAAGTAGGCAGTTGCCTAAAGTGAGGACCTGCCTGGGAAATAAAACAAGAACTCAGTGGTGGCTGTGACTGTGCATCTTTATGCCCAGCCAGGTTTCTGTGTCTGTCCCTGCCTTGTTCTTGCTTGGTGGATGCAGATCCTCCCTCTTGCAGTCCTTTCTCAGTTGCCTTCTTACTGTGTCCCCTCTGTAGCAGAACCATCTCTTTGAGGATGATTTCTAGTTGTGCAACTGTGGCAGCACAGACAATAGTCAATAATGGAGCAGGAACTGGATTTTCCACGGGAAGGTGTAGAGTTGGGCTATTCTTAGGGCAGTTTTCCATCAAGACCATTTTGCATCAGGCTCCCAGACCCATGATGCCTAATACACTCCTACAAGAGATCTGCCCTTCTTGCCATTCCCCCAATTTCTGAGAAGCAGCACAGGCCCCACTGCTGCCCCCAAAGAGCTGGAACTGCCTCTAGTTTAAGGTGATAGTGATAAAATTTCCTGCAGGATACATAAAAAAAGGTTGAGCTTGATAGCAACTCTTTTGTAGCTGCAATGTCCTGGACCATAATAGGAGAATGTTTTATGGACACTGTTGATGCAGGTTGTATGGCTGCAGGATAGGAATGGTGCTTTTTTAAGAGGAGTGAGCCTTAGATTTCTATCTTTTTACAGACTGCTGTGCTGCTTTGCAAAAAGCCCTTGGATCTTCAATTGGATACAATAAGCAAATGTGAATTTTTTTAACTGAAGGCTGTATTGTTCAGCAGACCCTCTATGACTTCTTGTTCTGCCACTCTTCAGCCCCAGTGTTTGCAGTATTTCTGCAGTCACCCCGAGCTCTCTCAGGGGAGGATGTGGAGGGAGCTGCTGGAGAGGTAATGTTTGCTTTGGAAGGAACATATATTTTTCAAAATAAGTTTCTCTCCCTGATTTTAAGGCTTCTAAATAATTATTTTCTTTCAGATAGATACACACACACATAAATCTCCTCCACTCCCTTTAGTATTCTTGCTTGAATTTATTTTCTGTGAGAGAAAAAGACTTTTCAGGTCTAAGAATATTGCCTTGAAAATTGGTACATTTGTAGTTAGGGCTAAAGAGATTATTTTGACTTTTCAGTCCCTCATTCTTATTATTCTTATTGAATAATCCAAGAATTTAAGGGAAGTATAAGACTGTTGGGATGTTCAAAAAGCTTTAAAAAGTTGTGCAAATGAGCAATGTCCTTTCAGGCCCTCCTAAGAGTGTATGATGCAAAATATACATTTATATAAAATCTCATGATGTGTTAAACTGCATTGAATTACTCTGTAAACTGTGATCATTGTTCCAATGCTTGTTCTTCAAAAGATATTCAGAGAGAAATTTTAAAAAATAATTTGGGCCTTAAAAATTCACTTACCCTGTTAGTAGACCGAGTCTGATTTCACAGCAGAGAATAGAAAAAATTGGCAAAGTTTGCATTGGAAATCAGATTCAGTTTTTTTAACTATGACTGTAATTAATAACTGAAACACCTTAAAGGAAAAAGTAGCAGATTTTCCACCAGTGGGGTGTTTAAATCAATAGGGGATGTCTCCTAAAGGCTCACAAAGTGAAATTCCAGTCATTGTTCTGTTAGAGAGCAAATCAGAAAAAAAACCCATTAAGTATCTCTTTTGTCATTAATTCTCTATAAGGTCTATAACCATCTTCTTCCTCGATCTACATAAATTTGCAGAACCTTGAAAATTTTTTGTAAAACAAAATACTGTAAGGTATTATACTTCTGTATTAACCTAAAGATTTCACCATTTCAGAATAATTTTCTTTAGCTTGCTGCATCTTCCCTATTTATCTGTTTCCCCCTTACACAAAATTCTTTTTATAACTAAGGCTATTTATTGTTCTTTTGTGCCCTTTCTACACTGTAATAATTTCATCATCATCATTCTCTTGTTGCTATGTGATGTTCCACTTCCCACGTGTTTTTTTTCCTGATGTGGCTGTTAGCATTAACTCTTCACTTTCTGCTCTTGCCAGTGTTTTTCAGTAGATATGAAAAAGTGCAATAGACTGGACTTTCTTGTATAACAAGAAGGATTCATGATTAAATACTGAATGAATTGCAATTGCACTTAGAAGTGCAAAGAGCAACTGAGCTCACATGAACAGTTTAACTTAGTCACTCCTTCCTGAAATAGCCCGTTCCTCTCAGGCAGCCACAGCACTCTGCTCCATCAGAATTAGAGAGGGAATTATTGGGGCAGTTTAGACAAGGCTGATGATGGCACACTAGCAGCAGGGCTTTGACTTTGCACTCCAGAATTCACTCTGTGAAATGCATTCAGCAAAATATGATGATATCTGAATCTTATTACTTGGAAAAGCCAATGAAGTGGTAAATTTTCAGCTGCATGTCTTGATCTGTGAGTTGCAACTGGGTTAAACCCCTTATTCCTGAGAAACTCAATTTGACTGAATTTTCTGATCATTGAAGAGCTTGCAGGGGAAGCAGCCCCTCCTGGCAGGCTCTGGGTGCTGTAGCTGTGGGGTGCTTAATGCCAGAACCACATGGTCCTCAGCATACCTGGCATTGCTATTTCCCTGCAGGTAGTCAGGGACTTTCATCATGCCCCTTACCAATCATGCTAATGGTTTGCAGCTCTCCAGCTGTAGCTGATTTACCAGCCACAATGTAGATTTAGTAGCCTGGGTGGATCTAGACGTATTCCTTCCCTATTTTTCTCCCTGCAATAGTCTCATTGTTTTCTACACCACTTGGGAGTGTGGAGCAGGGCAAGTGGAAATTGCTGTCCCCTCTAGACTTGCTCTCAGCTCTGTGCTTCTTCCTTGTCTGGAAGAGGATGCCACCAGAGTGCCCCACAGTTTTAGCCTTCTGCTATACACTCCTAAGTACCCTCAACAGTGTGTTCAATTTGCACAGACCAGCTAGAGCTCTAATGAAAAATCAAACCTGCAGTCAGAGAAGCCTGCAAAGGAATACCTTACAAAATGTGGGGGCTACTCAAGATATAGTTGAATTCCTAGAGGAGAAATCAGACAACAGCATCAGCCTATGCATCCCTGAAAGCCTGCTCACCACATGTCTTTTTTTGGTACATTTGGCAGCTCAGAAAACTCTCCTGAGTTGCAATTGTGACAGACAAACTGCCTGTCCTCAGGAGTGTCCTCCAAACCTCTGCTGTATCAGCTTCACACTAATTGCTTTACTGATGCCCACTTAAGCTAATGAATACTAAATATTGCAAAGCATTCCTGTTGCACTGGAAGATTGGTTTGAAAGACTGTGCTTTGAAAACTGAGTGCAGCACTCCTGCCTTGCCTGCAGGAACAGAGCTGTGCTCAGGAGGTGTCTGGGGCTTCCTATGTCCTGCCAAGGTGCTGGAGAATTTTAGAAACCCTAAAACACTTGGGGACTAGTGACATTGCACTGCATTAGAAATGTAGCCTTGAAAAGGTAGTGCTAAGGACATGAAGAAAGTGGAGAATTGGGGCACCCCCAAAGGGATCTGCACTGACCAGCAACTCTGTGTGACCAGTATGGCAGGCAATAAGGAAACAAATGGTCTATGATGTTGAGAGCCATTTTATTAGCTAATTATCAGCTGGTTTTTATCAACTGTGTTTGGGGAAGGGCAGATCATGCCTCCTTCACCTATGGCAAATATTTTATTGTGACAAACAGCTGTGTGCTCAGCTCCTGCTGGGTCAGGAGGAGCTCTATTCAGAGTACTATCCATTTCATTTAGTTGCTTAAAAGGGGACCTAAGCTCTTCTAACAGCATGGGTCATCCTTATTCAAACAGCACCTCTTTGACTTGCTAGTCCTTTTTTAACTCTCCCCCTGCAGGTCTTCCTTTTTCTTGGAGCCTTTTTTCCTAGTTTGCTTTTTCCAGGGCTTGCTTTTTATATGTGGGAGAGCAGCCTAGCAGATGCTGTTTTATGACTAGCTGTGGTCTCTGTCTCTTCAGCTGGTGAGTACTGCTGAGCTTCATTCTTACTGTTACAGAGAGTCACTGTAAGTTTTAAGAACTTGCTTTTTCTTGGAAAACAGAGAATACCATGCTACTTTTGCTAGCAGTAAGCACACTTCAGTGGTCCTCTATAAGCCCATCATCTTCTTGCAGCCTGTCTTCTGTGTACAGAGTCTGCATGTTCCTTACTATAGTGGGTGACCTCAGACCTGTGTGTCTGCTTCTGATAATGTACCTTCACTTTGCTTGCTTAGTGTGAATTACCTGGGAATAATTGGGCTGACAGTTGCTTGGCAGTAGAAGGACCTGTTGCTGCAGGGCTTTTTCTTTTGTAAACTCTGACAACACCAAAGCTGAAGTGCAAACGATTTGACTGTTAATGAATTTCTTCTTGTAAGTATAATGTATGAATGCTCTCTGTGCTGCATTGCTCTGGGCAGTTAAAATAGCTGCAGAAGTATGCCCTGGCTTTGTCCATCTCTCTCTCTCTTTCCATGCATTCATCCACAGAGAGGCTTCTTAAAGTGCTGGATGTTAGACTGGCAGTTCAGACCATGCATCCCAGAGAGCTGCTTCTTGCTCACCATACAAAGGTCACAGTGGTTCTGAGCACTTCTGAACAACCTAATCAATGTATGAATGAGCCTGTATGGGAAGCATTTTGCATTTAATTGATGGGCAGGTTCAGGCAGTCACACTTGGCTCTATTTGTTATTTCTTTTGTAAGTTAATTTTCATTGTTTAAAAAATGATTTTAAATTTCAAGTTCCTGGAAGTGATTGTTTGCAGCAATTTCCCTCAAATCCATTTTGTTCTAGCAGCATTTGTGTTTCTTTTGGTCAGTTATAGAAGCTAATAAACATTGCTGAAAGTGAGGACTTGGACACTGAAATACAGCAGAGCAGCACACAGAGATGGCTGATGCTAATACAGGGGCCCAGTGTATGGGCACAGCTAATGTACCAGAACTGGTCAAATTAGGCCTCCTTCTCTACTATGTTTAAATACAACTTGCAATATTTCCCCACCGTTTTCAGGCATTATTAGCACTTGCTGTATAAAGCATTAAACAGGCACTCTCCATTTATCCACATTAATGATTCAGTGCAAACTCCTGCCTTCCCATTAATATCCACTAACCTCATTCAGTGATAAAACTTGATTTAGTCACCAAATTACCTCAGCACAAAATTTCTTGGAGCAGCAGTGCCTAATAGTTCAGGGTTACGTGAGCTGTTGTGATAGCCAAATAACAACAGTGGCAGCATCTTTTGTTGAGACTCGGTGGAATGAAGAATCAATCCAGCACATAAAGAGAGACACAAATAAATTGCTAAACAGTATAATCCAATGATACCATACATCTCAGAAATGAATGCCTCAAAAATCAATAAAATCTGAAAAGGGAAGAATTGTAGTTATCTAGATGCAGGTATGTCAACGAAGGTGTGGGTGAAGGTGCCAGATAGGAGAGTGCCAAGCTTTGGGAACTGGAAAGGAGCTTGGCTCTAGGTAAAGGGGGGCACACTGCCAGGAAATAGTACAGCAAGGAAAAGGTGAAACTATCCTGCACTGGTGGAGAGTGTGGATAGAATAGGAGAGGGAATTCAGTTCTCTGGTATTTGAGGGGCTGCTGCACCATGGATTTTGTATTTTGATAGCTTTCTTCCACTTGGAGGCAGAGGTGGGCTCAGTGCCTGGGCCCTTGTCTGGGCTTGGCTTGAGTGGGAGGGTGAAGTGTTTGGTTTGGGGCATCTATACCTACAAAAATCCATGTTGTTGTGCCTGGGCTCTGTTTGTAGCATTGTGGATTCATAGCCTCCAGAGATACTCTGTTGGACACCCTTCAATGTGCCTGTGCTGGAGTTTGCATGGGGCACTTGCGCTCAGAATTTGCTCTAGGTGAAGTAGTTGGTACTGGAGGTCTCTGCTCTGGGTTTGCTGTGAAGAGCCTGACTTTCCTGCCTTGCACAACACATTGACCCAGCTCCCCAAGGACAAGCTTGAACCTAATATAATGTGGATTTTGTTGCTTTGTTTTTCTCCCTTGATCTTTTTGTGGGCTGATGGGTGCAGGTTTTGCTGCTATGACTGCTGAGTAATGGGCACTCAGAAACCTATCAAACATTAATTTTTGTTCTGGTTTTGCATTTTTTTTTTAAGAATGCCATTAAATTCCCAGTCTTCCTACAGAGCATGAGCAGACCCAAGTAGCACTACTTGCTAGCTTAGATCTGTTTTCTACCCTGCATGCTCCTCTTATTGCTCCTTTTGGAGTCTGCTGGCAGCAGATCAAGCATGGCTTGCCCTTCTTGGTTTGCAGCAGCCTGCTGTCTCCAAAGGTTTGTGGGAACAATAGGGTCCTTGCCTTACTTTGGTAGCCATTCCTCTATGTATCCTGTTAGAGCTGCATGCATTTAAAAACAGACAAGGCAAAAAAAGAGAAGATATTGAAAAGAGAGAAAAAGGCAAAAATAAGCAGAGAAAGAAAAGCAAGGCAGACACCTGCCAGTCACCTGGCAAGGGAAGGAAGAGCCAAATAATCTAGTGAGTGACTTGGACTGTCTTAGCCCAGTGATCCT